>NC_068355.1:187449006-187674006 GCF_020536995.1 Dreissena polymorpha | reverse complement strand
TAAGATTGAAAAAAAACATACAAAAATATTTTAGAAAGATAAACTTACATTAGAGTGAAATGTATATAAGTGGACAAACATCATGAGAATTTAATCCGATTCCATTTTTGTTCAAAGTTTTGTAATGTGTCATTACTGAGGGCTATTTCTTTCTCAATCTGGACTTTAAGTTTAAGACTATGGATAAAACAAATAAAATTTGGTACTTGTTTTTTGAACTTCATGTTAAAGATGAACAATTTCATCATTATAAGAATAAAATTCACAATATTATTACAATCTTTTGATTTCAATGAGTAAATTCCGAAACTTACATTTAAGAAAGATAGTTTAACGTTTAGTTGCTGTTGTTCAAGAAAAGATGTTAATTGATTCCAAATAGGCTGGATGTGTTTGCACTCCCAAAACAGGTGTTCTATAGTTTCGATGTTTTCACTGCAGAAGTCACACAGATTTGAGTTAGATAATTTGCATTTAAAGAGATATTTATTTGTAGCTATAATTCTATGGATGTATTTATATTGAAAATTTCTCAGAGTGCTTTCAATAGTTGCTTTATATGGCATGGTAAATATGTGTTTCCAATTAAGTTCATGTACTCCGAAAAGGACTTGCCATTTATTTTGGGATTTTGAGTTTTCTGTAGGGTTTTTAATTTGTAGTGTGTAAAATATTTTATTTGTTTTTTTTTCTTCCAAGTATATTTTCTACGAATGTTGTTTGAGTACATGGTGTATTATTTGTATTGATTTCAGATTTAATATGTATGGGTATGCTTTTGATTAATGTGTAGTACTTCAGAAAATTATTTGAAGGTATTCCGTATATGTAGCATATATCATTAAAAGAGTAGAAATCCTTAATTCTGTAGTCATATAATTGGTCGACATATTTAATGCTTCGTTCAAACCAATCTTTATAGAAAAACGTTTTATTGTTTGAAGTTATGTCTTTATTGTTCCATAGAATAGTTTTACTGCTTGTTTGGGTTTCTAGGTTATGAGTGACATCACTCCATGCTGATAGAACATCAGACAGAAAAATGTTTTCGTTTGCAATTTCATGTAAGATAGTATTGCGGATGTTACATTCAAAGAGTAAGGAGTCACCATATTTTTTTAGGATTTTCTGATAGAATAATTTCCATTTACTTGTATTGGCATTATCTAGGTATCTTTGAACCAAGCTGCATTTGATTGCATTCAAGAATGAGTCAATGTTCGTTAATTGGATACCTCCATTTTCTACAGATTGAATTAACTGAGTTCGTTTTATTTTATCAGGCTTACCGTCCCATATGAAATTAAATATTGCTGATTTTATATCGTTAATAATATCATTTGGTGGATTTGGGAGGACTGTTAATACATAAATTAATTTAGGAAGTGCAAACGTTTTCAATACTGTGTTTTTTCCGATAAGTGTAAGTTTACGGTGATGCCATGATTTTAAGCAGTTTTTAAAATTCTGTAATTTAGGTAGTATGTTTTTAAGAACTGTATCTTTTTCATTATTTGTGAAAGTAATTCCTAACGTTGTGGCTTCATCGGATGTCCAATTAAATTTCATTTCTTTTTTATATTGGACATTACTTTGTTTTAATTTACCTACTCGTAGCACAGTACATTTACTTTTGTTTAGTTTCAGACCCGATGTCATTCCGTAAAGGGTTAGCGATTCTATTAGGTTATGGAAAGAATCGTAATTGTCGTTTAAAAAATAAGTTGCATCGTCAGCAAATAGGGACTGTTTGATTTCTTCGTCAGGTTCTAGTGATATGCCTTTTATGTGTTTATTTGATTGGATGTGATGTGATAGATACTCGATGCAGATAATAAATAGCGATGATGAGAGTGGACATCCTTGTCGAACCCCTCGTTCGATGTTAAAACTGTTTGAAAAGAAGCCATTGTTAATGATTAAACTGTTAATATCGGTATAGAATAGTTTGACCCATTGAATGAGACTTTCACCAAAGTTCATATTTTCTAAGCAAGAGAACATAAATTAATGATCAAGCGAATCGAATGCCTTTTCGAAGTCTGCAAAGAATATTAGACCAGGATTATTTGAATTGTTGAAATAGTTTATGCATTCTTGGATAAGACGAACGTTTTCACCAATGTAACGTCCTTTTATGAAACCAGATTGAGATCTTGAAATGATTGCTGGTAATATTTTTTTTATTCTGTTTGCTATACTTTTAGTTGCAATTTTATAATCATTGTTTAGTAAACTAATCGGGCGCCAGTTAGATAAGGATTCTAAGTTTTTTCCAGGTTTTGGAATAAGTGATATAATACCTTGTTTTTGTAGCGTAGTTAAGTTTTCGTTGTTAAATGAATAGTTTAGTGAATTAATTAGATGTGTTTTTATATCATTCCAGAATATTTTATAAAATTCGATTGTGATGCCATCAGATCCTGGGCTTTTGTTATTTTGCATATCTTTTAGGGCTAATCCACATTCATATTCATTGAGCAATCCGTCGCACAGTTGTTTTTCCTCTTCGTTTAAAGCGTGATGTGTATTTTTAAAAAGGGTGTTATTTTCAACATTTTTTCGTTTATAGAGGGTTTCGAAAAATAAACGTTGTTCTTCTAGTATTTGAGTCATGTTTGTTATATCTTTGCCATTGACTACTAATTTGTGTACAGTTTTTTGTTCACTTCTACGTTTTTCAATGTTTGCGAAGTATTTTGTATTTTTTTCATTGTGTTCAACATGCTGTGCACGCGCTCTTAGTATTATTCCATTGAGACGTGTATGATAGATTCCATCTAATATTTGTTTTTTTAGTGTTATTTTATTTTCAATGTCGGTGGTATCATTTGTGTGTGTTTGATGCAATTGTTTTTCAAGTGTTTCAATGGTTTTGATGGTTTCAGTTTCAAGTTTGTGTATTTCTTTTTGTTTAAATGATGTGTATCTAATTGTTGTGTTACGTATATTTCCTTTAATTACTTCCCATAAGGTGTTTGGGTTTGCATCTTTATTATTTTGAACTGTATTTAATATTTCCTGTTTTATTTGTGTTTGATATTGTGTATCCAATAAGATGCTGTTGTTAATTTTAAAGTATCCTGGGCCTCTTTCAGGTTGTATATTATGCAGTTTAAGTTCAACTAGAGAGTGATCAGTCATAAATCCTGGTTTTATGTTACATGTGTCAATAATGTTGCAAAGAGATTCAGATATTAAAAAATAGTCTAGTCTACAAAATATTGTTGGTTTTGTGTTTGAGTGCCAGGTGAATTTGCTTTCGTTTGGGTATACTGTACGCCAGATATCTATCATATTGTAGTTTTCAATTATGTTATTTAAAATATTTCTATTTTTAGGATGAGTATAAAGGTTTCCATTCTTTTTATCTAATAATGGGTTCAGGACAGTATTGAAATCACCACCGATTATAATATTTTTATCTTGGTTATTAATTATAATGGATTGTAATGTTTCGTAAAATGTGGAGTCATCTATGTTAGGACCGTAAACGTTGATTAATGTTAGTTGTGTTTCATGTATTTTGATATCTATACTTGCTAGTCTGCCAATTATTATTTCGTTAAGGTTATCAACTGTGATCCCTATGTTACTTTTTATCAGAAAAGCAATGCCTTGTTTATTAGTATATTGTCCACTGAGGTAGATGTCCCCGTCCCATTCATCTTTTAAGGTTTGTGCTAAAGTTTGTGTCAAGTGACTTTCTTGTAATAAGCATACATTTTTTTTTTTCGTCTAACCATTTGAAGATTTTTATGCGTTTATCTTTGTTGTTTAGCCCTTTTACATTTAAAGTACATAGTTTGATCATTCAAAAAAATTGGAGGGTGATGTAAATGATAATGTGTGTGTGCTTGTCCAGTTAGTTTCTATTTGAAAACGTGTCCAGTTGGTTTCTTTTATAAGAAGTAAGATGTCTATACAAACAAACAAAAATAGAAAACAAAAGTTAGGGATACAAAAGGATGAATATTCCATAAAAAAGAAGAAGTAAAAAAAATAATCACAAATGTGAGACTATAACAATAATAAACGACTGGTCTCCAATAGAGACATAAAAAGCGCATTTCCGTACACTGGAAATACACAAACTAATTTAATTAGTGATCTGAGATACAAAACGTATATATGTGTAACACCGTATATTATATGGTAGCTTATAATAATAATAATAGTAATAATAATATTATAGCAAACAATGAATATGCTAGTTCTTTTTTTTTTAATCCATTCGTTTTTGCTCCCATATAGACCGCGGCAGTTCAACGACGCAATATTTATATCATTCATTGACAAAAAAGGTGGCATTAAGTTATAAAGATAGTGTTTTTGTCACTTCTTCAAAAGATATTTTAGTGAAATAGAAATAAAGGTCAGATAAGTACACTGTACACAACGCTTCACAATCCAAGTTACATAAACTGCTATTTCATAAAAAAACACATTGTGTTTTGCTAAACATTATCATCTGAGAGAAGATTTTTCTTCTAAACAAACATGCATATATTAAAAGGAAACAGCACAAAAACGTTATATGTACAAACAAAATACAAATATTATGTTTAGGGATGATGACTAAATACGGTTTTGTCAACATCGTAAAAATGCAGGATGACTCTTTGAACAAAAATCACTGTATAGTGAAAGTCGTTTTCTACCTTATATATTTAGCATTATAAGTGTACGTATCCTGGTTTCCATATGATGTAGATTTATATTCAGTAATTTGAAAAGAGTCGATCAACTAATGTATTGCTATCGACATCAACATTTAACTAGTTACACATTACCGTGTGTGTGTGGGGGGGGGGGAGTATGTGGGTGTGTGCGCGCTTGTTGTGTGCGTGTGTTGTGCTGGTGCGGGTTTGTGTGTGCAAGCGCAAGTTTGTGTATGCGTGTGTGCGCGCATGCGTGTGTGTGTATGTACTTGCGTGTGTGTGTGTGTGTGTGTGTGTGAGCGCGAGTGTATCCGCACGTGTGTGTGCGCGTGCGTGCATATGTGTGCGCATGCTTGAATGTGTGTGTGTGCTGGTTTTACTTTGCGTGCGCGCGAGCGTGTGAGTTTTGGGCATGCGTACGTGTATATGTTTGTGTGTTTTTGCGTGTGGGTTTTTGTGTGTGTGTATGTTGTTATAATTATTAAGCGTTGATTACAATAATAACTACATAAATATGGCTATTGTAATTACAAAATATTGTTAATATCAAGAGACATATGTTCTATAAAAAAAAAATGTATGGTAAAGCTGTAAAATAACAGATGTACACAGGTAATTTTTCACATCCGTCTCTTTGTCGATCCAAATATACGAAAACGAAATATGCTTAGATCGACTGACGGATACTCACGCGTTAATTAAATAAAGAAAGAATTGATAGAATTTATCTACATTTGGAATGTATATCTCATATTTTATTTAGTTTGTATCCGGCCGTCAGTTAATCTAGTTCCGAAAAAAGATGAACTAGACTAACCACCGGATGTGTTCAAACTATCTAACTTATGAGCGTAAAACTCTCAGTAGGAAAGTTGTATTTGGTAAAAATGAGTTCAAAAGAAGTTTAATCACAACATAAGTGATGTGGCATTATAGAGCAAGTCTAATTTACAGACTGCATATATCTGCATGTTTAGAACATAATTTCGGTGATCTATATTATTAGCACCGCACGCTAAATATACATCGATGGCATAAAAAAACAGTGTTCATATGTGTGGAATTATAACAATGCACGTGTAAAATGCATAATGTCAAGTATGAATAAGTATGTACAGCTACATTGATGATGATGATGATGATGATGATGTTGGTGATGATGAGGGGGAGGAGGAGTCGGAGGAGGAGGAGTCGGAATCGGTGGAGGGGGAGGAGGAGGAGGATATACAGGATAATGGAGACTATAGTTGCGGAACATATATGGGCGCAGAATAAATAAAAAATAGCTTCAACTCAATTTAGACACCACTAATTCCTCTGAAGTTCTAACATCTGAATTACCAAGAGTATCTTAATTTCATATTGCAATAAAGTTTGCATTGATGACGTTATAAGACAAAGTACATAATTGAGCCGCGCTCTGGGAAAACGGGGTTTAATGACTGCGCAGTCCGTACAGGCTATTAAAGGGCGACTCGGCTCTTATGGGATTATCGTTTAAAGAAATTCTCTTCTAAACTAAAATCCAGTCTAGGTGACAAGTGTCATCCCTGATTAGCCCGTGCGGACTGCGACACTTGGCGCATATTGCTCACATGAAACACCAATATCGCAAGTCAGATGATCACAATAAATGTTTTGTACCATTAATTGATAATTTTAATATTATTCTATATCAATTAAATTCATCCAATAAGCATTCTTCATATGTACTACGTGACCGCCCAATATATTCCGGTATTGCATCCAATAAGTCTGTATTTGTTCCATATTGGACAGTTGAGAAGTAGTGCACTATGCAATTGTTTTATAACGATAAAAGCCGTTACCCAGAAAAAGTATCCGAATGTACAATAATCGATTCAAACAGGCGCTTTTATTGAAAATAGCATACAAGATGCAATAAAAGCGTCTGTTTACTGGGATGCGTTTTGTTTATATGTTGTCATGAATATATGGAAGTGTATTTAGGTAAACATTACATCATTCGTGGTGAATATTTACATTATGAATGATGCTTATTCTAATATGTTTTATGACAATTCCAACCTGCTTGTTGTCTATTTGTTTATACTTGATGATTGCTGCAACATTACATCATTCATGATAAAAATTTACATTATGCGTGATGTTTTTTCTAACATGCTTCATGAGAGTTCCAACATGCTTGTTCTCTATCGGTTATACTTGATGATTGTTGCAACATGCTTGGTGACTATCCAATGTTTGTGTGTTCATTGTTCCTGAAACCAGTCATAATCGGTTTTGCCACTAAGCGTCATTAACAACGGCAATTAGCAACAGGCAGTAAGCAGAATGCAACCATGCAGAATACAAGTTACTAAATTATGACAACAGTTGGTGCGCATTTTTTTTTACCGTATGTTGAATAAATTACTTTTCAGAAAAAGCGAAAACATTTGAATCACTTTGATTAGTAAACTGAATAAGCTGAATTAGTTCCGTTTGTTATATAATCTCCATTAAACTAAATACGTTTACTATTGCCATGAAGACCAGTAGGCCTACACAAACGAATTGACTGCCGTGAATGTTTTTGATATGTGTAAGATGCAATTGGCACTCAAGAAATTATACATGTAATTTATTCAGGACATAACGGGGCTGATGTGTTGGAAGTGTGGCACTTCCCTAGTCGGAATTTTCTCTTAACTTTGGAATTATTATCGTAACACGGCGACGCTTTCATTCAGCAAGCGCACGGATAACGGAGCAGTCAAAATTATTAAAACGCTCTGCGGACTAGATTTCACAGTTAAATAAAGAGTCTGACCATATAATTGACGAAGACATACATGCGTTTTCAATCTGACATAATTCGTCGCTCATTGTGCATGTATTTGTAAAGCGTCTGTACTTTCAGTTTCTATTAGGAACAGAACAGAACAGAACATATGTTTTATTTTGACTTGCACAATGTACATCGTCAGTATAACAAAAAAACAAATCATGATTTAGATTCATGTCACGTTACTCATATAATACATAGTTTTAGTACATACGGTATACAATAAAGTACATTACTTCATATAATATATTATTTCAGCACATACGGTGTGTAGCAAAGTACATACGGTATACCTGGTCTTTACTATTAAAATATAACATTTGAATATTTTAATCAAATAAATTGTGTTAGTTCAGAATTTTTAAGTTTCATTATTTAAGAGGATGAACTTACATTTAACAATGTGTTTCTTTTATTTAATGCGTATTTAATAAAAATAGAAATTTTAATTAATTTAGTCTTGTTATCAATGCCCAACATTTCCGAAAATTTAAACATCCATGGGCGTTTGTAATAGTACTTTGGTACATATTTTTTGCGAATCTCATCTAAGAATGGACATATAAGCATGAAATGATATTCATCTTCAATATCTTGTGAATTTCAAAATAAACAGTAACGCTGATCCCTATCAATTCTATTTCTACCATATCTACTCGTTTGTATTCTCAAAGACCTATAGATAACACAGATTGGAAACTGTCCTCTTCGCGATAGCGATATGCGATAATATCTAACGGCGGACGCGGGTCACGTGACATTGATTTTGGAGATGCCGGTGTACCTGTAGATTCTTCCCTGTTCCAGCTACTGTCGGCCATTTTGTTATACAGCAATCAATTATTCTTCGTAATTAGTCGTTAATATTTGTTGTCGTAGGGTATTCTGAGCATGATCTGGTAGTTTATATTATATTGATATTGTTATTAACAATCTTAATGTGTTAATTAGTGTTTTTAGCGCTCGGTTGTCAGTTTGCAGAGCAATGAATGTCTGAAAGCGCAACGTTACGAACTTCACGTAGTGAGCAAAGTCGGTCGCCGAAAAAAGACATATTGAATATTTTGTGTGTGAATAAATATAAGTATTTATTTTCTGTGTTGATAATTCTTTAGGTTTTGGTAGTTATTATTCTAATTAATAATTAATTTATCGGAATTCGAAATGTAACACTGGATTCGTTCATTTTCGATAATTTTTGAAAAATTGAAAGGCCCGAAGCATTTTTTTTTAAACATCTTCATTAAGCATCACATATTGATAACGTAAGATTTGTATGCTGGGTGAGATGTTCATCTATGTATGATTTATAAAAAGTAGACGAAAATGAGGTATTTTAAATGATTTTGCCTTTGTACAATTTGTACTATTTTATACTGTTATTCCATTCAATCATTTTTTACACCTGTCGCCAAAGTGGTTTGTTTCTTTTTGACAAACTTTTCTACAAAGATGGTACAATTTTAAGCTCTTTTACCCTATTATACACACATGTCGTCAAAGTAGCTTTGGTTCATTGTGAAAAACTTTGGTTCATTGTGAAAAACTTCGTCATTATTCACCTCAAATCGAAGAAATAAGATTTTTATTCTGGGTAATATGTTTATCTTGGTATGAATAAAAAACAAGATGAAAGTACAATGTATGGGTTTAAATTCTCATTTAATATCTTTTATTTGTATTACCAGTTTTCCTGTCAATGTTACACATGCAAGTTAATACACAAACATATTTTAACAGATAGCTGTGAGATTACTAGTAAAACACAAACAAAAGCTGTGAGATGACTATAATTCGCCGGCCGCGGCCACTGATCACACAATTAAAATCAATCAACAGCGCAAACTGATAATTGAAATTAGCATCCCTTCTTTTAATTAATTCTCAAGAATAAAGAAAAAACACACACAGCATCTTCTTCAGTTCGCTAATTGATCCGACGATTAACACGCGCGTGAAATGTTGTTGTTTTTTCTTTTCGAGAAATCCTAGCCCACGATACTGAAAGCTTAATTTAATTACCAAAAGAAAAAAAAACTGGATTACAAACAAAACTTTAATAACCTATAACTCATGAATAAGATCTAAATAAAAAGAGAATTAAACAATTGAAAAAATATACACAATCAACATTGAAATAAGTCTTAACTGAAACCGTTTTTGGATCGAACGATCATAGCATTTATTATACTTTAATGTTGTTTTAATCAGAGACCTAGATCTATGTGTCCACATATATCTATCCGTTTTGAAATAATAATATTTTATAAGGTTTTAACTGTTTGAAATACCAAATTATACAAGAATATTTTATCAGCAAAAGCCTTTCAAATAAACTATTCAACAGCATTCTCGCCGCGATTTAGAAGTTCTTAGCGCTTTTTCTTCAACGATCGCGGCATTATAAATTCTTATTGTAGGTAAATAAAATCGAGATTTAAAAAAAAACAAACATAATTACTCATGTCTCTATGAAACTTTATTTTATAAAAATCGGATCGTTATTGACCAAGTTACAACCGCCTTTCATAGCGCCGTAACATTTTCGCATAACTTTGCTCGATAATCGTAGCCGTTGCTACTGACGCGTCGCTATCTTATCGCAATCGTTATACACCGGCTATCTCCGGACTACTCCGATTGATTCGTGGAATAAATCGTCTGCTGATCCTCAGTGTACTTATCGGTTTCTCGACCACGTGACCCCGCCGAGAGATAGCCCGATAAGGCGCGAAGTTTCCAATCTGTGTTATCTATAGGTCTTTTGTATTCTTAGGGGGTGGACCGACAGTCTTAGTCTACAAAAGAACATTCTAAGGCTGCTTGGTAGTAAATCTAGGTATGAATCGTAGTTGAAAATGTTTTTAAAGAGGACATAATTAGTAAGAACATGTTTGTCTGCATGTTCTGGGACCATTCCTGAATGAAATTGTCTATGACACGTTGTTTGAAAATGATGATAAAAGATTTAAAATCGACATTGTAAGCATCTTCGAAGATCTAAGAGAAACCATAATTATTCAGCAATAACTTTACATTAGAAACCCAATTTGTGAAACCATTGTTACAATCTTCCTTGGCTTGCTCATAAACCTTTTTAATAATAATAGTATCCGTATGTATAATTTTACTCCAGTATTTAATAATTTTTAGATACCTAGAAATGAACAGAGGGTACCGACCTAATTCCCCATATACGCCCGCATTAGATGTATTAGTTTCAAGTTTTAAGATACGTTTGCAAAATTTAAGGTGAATTCTCTCTAGTTCTTTTGATTGTTTAAATCCCCATACCTCTGCTGAATAGTTAAGTATAGAACCAACAAATGAATCAAAGAGTTGGCACAATATCTTTGGCATCAGTTCGTACTTTTTACAATGTTGCAGTAGTATATTCAATGCCTTAATAGCTTTAACTGCTAGATATTCTTGATTCAGCTTAAAATTCCCAGTGTAGTTGAAAACAGTACCAAGATAATTAAAATCGTCTACAACCATCAATTCTTTCCCATCGAAGCTCCATTTTTCATTTGCTAACAGTCTGCCCAAAGACTTATCAATATCTTTGGTCTGCCCCTCTTTCTGAAAACCATAATTTTTGTTTTGTCTGTGTTTACAATAAGTCCCCATGTTTTACAATATGAGTGCAAAAGATTTATATTGGTTTGTAATTCCTCAGGCGATTTCGCAAAAATTGCCATATCATCTGCAAAAAGTAAAACATTAACACAATATCGTCTATTAATACACCTGAATTAGGTTCATTTTGTAAATAGAGTTCAAGGCCATTAACAAAGAATGAAAACAAAATCGACGAGAGTACCTCACCTTGCCTCAGGCCAACTGCATATTCAAAAAAATCGGAATAGGTGCTACATGATTTTACACAAGATTTTACTTTATGATACATATCTCGTATGATTCTTAACAATTTACCTTGAATTCCGGATTTGTACATTTTTAACCAAACGGCATTCCGGTAGATTGAGTCAAAGCATTTAAACATATCGACAAAAATAACATAAAGACGTTTATTTTGGTTAAGATATTTTTGAATGACCGACAAGAGTATAAAAACGGCATCTACTGTTGATCTTCCCTTCCGAAATCCGAACTGAGCGTCCGAAATACTATTATTTTCGTTACAAAAAGATTCAACGCGCTTGTTTATTACAGTTGTAAATAATTTAGCCAAACAGCTTACAAGTGTTACACCTCGGTAGTTACTAGCATTTTCCGTATCCCTGTCGTGAAGATCACGAGTTTGTTGTTGTCCTGTGATCGTTTGTTATGTAAGACTACTCCGGTTTTATTGTTATATAATCTTGCCGGAGGTTAGGTTATGTTTCCGGAATATATATGTTATATAACCGGAGTTGTTTCCCGCCTAGAATCATGTTCATGTAATTTGCATGCTTTTCTCGAGTATTTCATGTATAAATACGAGAGTTTATGTTGTTTAAGATTAGATTGGATTTGACAGTTTTTTAGGAATGGTTAGAATAGATTTATGTATTTAGGCTATATAACATGGAAATGATTACTATTAGTGTGCTAAATAAAGTAAATATTAAAACTAGAAAGTGTTTTGCTTTGTTGGATTAAAAATAAAATATTCGATGTGGCAATTAAATTCCTAAAGTGCAAAAAACGGTTGCACCTATACAAAGGTTCGCCACATTGTTTGGTGCCGGAACCCGGGATACCAGGACTAAGTGTATGGAAGTATATGGAATTATTGAACTAAAATCAGTCCTTCTAAAAGAATGTGCTGGTCAACTGGATTATATATCATTCAAAGGATATAGTGATGACAAATTGGAAAAAGTGCATGAGGTAAATACACACTTCATTTCAAAATTGTATGGTAGCATAAAAAGCACTTAAAATTGAAATAAAAGGCGTGGTGTTAAAGTTAAAAGCAAATAAAAGTTTGTCTCCTTACTTATTTGAAGTGTGTATTCCAATTTGCGATTTCAACACAATGTCTGGAGTAAATCTAAAATATATTAAAGGTGTGCGAACAAGATTCTTCAATGTGTTGGAAAAGGAAGTGTGTGACGGTGAAAATTTTCTTGATGTAGATATATCGTCTTTATCACTTGAAGAGTCTAGTTGTACGAGAAAGCAAATAAATGAATGTAAAGGTAAGATTGATGTTTACATAGAAAAACTGTCCAATCAGTCTGAAAAGTTAGCAGAGGCTCTAGGTGATACTGATGAAGAACTTACTAACCAATTACTCCAGGAAGATAGTACTTTATTAGAGAAAGCGTTGTCCGTTTCGTATAAGCTGAAATGCTTAGGTGAAGATTTAAAAGAAGGTGAAATGTTTCAACAAAAGAAAGAAAAAGAATATAAAGAAAGTGATTATCTACAGAAGTTCTGTGATTTTCAAATGAATTTACAGCATAAGTTCTTTGCTGAACAACAAGAAAGGAGTGAAACACAATTGAGATTACAGCAGGAGTATAATGAAAAACTAAAAGAAGAGAGAAGTGTTCGGTCGACATCAGTGAAATTGCCAAAACTAGATATTGCTTCATTTAATGGCAATAAACTACTCTGGGTAGAGTTTTGGGATTCATTCCAAAGTGCGATACACAATAATGAGAAGTTATCAGATATTGATAAATTCAATTACTTAAAGGGCAAGTTAACTGGTGAAGCCAAGAGTTCTATTGATGGTCTTTCGCTCTCAAATGAAAATTATAGTGTTGCTATTGGAATATTAGAAGAAAGGTTTGGTGACAAACAAGATATTATTGATTTGCATTATAAAAGATTGATTGATCTCGCACCAGCTAGAAATACTACTGAAAGTTTACGGTTTTTCATGGACAAAGCTGAGAAGCATCTCCGTAGCTTAGAAGTGCTTCATGAGAATATAGACCAACATGTATTCGTATCAATGTTACGCAGTAAAATACCAAGTGATATTCTGTTACAACTTGAGTTGTTAAAAGATGCTGGTAAAATGTGGAGTGTTCAAATGTTGAGAGATGTGTTACGACAATATATTGTGTCAAGGGAAAAAGCTGAAAAGTCCAAACCGAATGATAATTCAAACCAAAGATTAGGACATAAACAACAGTATCCATATAGCAAACCAATGGGACAGTCACATAGAAAACAAGAACATTCAGGTGGTGCACTTATGTCAACAGAAAGGAATGCTCCTCCAAAACAGCCTTCACAGAAGTGTAGATTCTGTGATAAGGGACATTGGAGCGATGAATGTCCTACGTTTAAAACAGCGGAAGAAAGAACGAAACGGATAAAAGGAAGTTGCTTTTGATGCCTTAAAGATAATCATTTAGCAAATGAGTGCAAAAGTTCAAAGATATGTGTCTATTGTAAAGCTAAAGATGTTCATCACAGAAGCTTGTGT
Organism: Dreissena polymorpha; assembly: GCF_020536995.1. Classification (NCBI taxonomy): domain Eukaryota; kingdom Metazoa; phylum Mollusca; class Bivalvia; order Myida; family Dreissenidae; genus Dreissena; species Dreissena polymorpha. Next base: position 187,660,145 of record NC_068355.1, on the reverse strand, counting down.
GACAAAAAGTTTTCAAAGAGTGTAAAGAAGGAAATGGAAAGTGCACATATATCACAAGAAGTTGAGGAAACAGATGTTACACGTGATGAAAGTGGTCTTCTGTCTTGTGATGAGACTGTATTCATGCAAACTGCAACAGTTAAAGTAACTGGAAAATATGGTGATAAAAGTGAGCGTGTGCGTTTGCTACTTGACTCCGGTTCACACAGGACGTATATTTCAAAGGAACTTACTGACCGTTTAGGTTTGAAAGAAGAAAGCGAACAGGAAATAAATGTTGTGACGTTTGGAAGCGAAGGGTCTAAAACCATTAAAACAAAATCAACCACATTAAAGGTTATGCTTAAAGATGGAAGTTATATGACCATGACAGCCAATATAGTACCAAAGATCAGTGGGATGTTACATCGTAGTGCTGTGAATAAAATTCAGTTAGAAAAGCTGTCTCAGATGACTAGAAATCTACAATTAGCTGATACTATTCCTACAGAAAAGGAAGTGCATTCATTGGATCTACTGGTAGGTAATGATTTTTACCTAGATATAGTTAATTCCGAAAAAATTCAAGTGTGTTCTGGATTATACTTACTTTCATCAAAGTTAGGTTGGATTCTGTCCGGGAGAGCAGGATTTGTAAGTGATACAGTTGCTGATGATATGAGTATGTTAATTCTGTCTCATAAAGACAATGACGCCGATGTGAATAATTCTGAATTTGATAGTGTGATGTCTGTTAAGACAAACCTTGAAGAGTTCTGGAGTATCGAAACCATCGGGATTGTGGATCCACCGGAAAGTAGTGATGACGAAAAAGCCATGTTGAACTTTAAAGAGACATTGAATCGAGAAAATGGTAGATATAGCGTAACATGGCCTTGGAAAGGTAACAGCGAGGAACTCCCAGAAAATCTAGGGTTAGCTTGTGGTCGACTTAGGTCACTTGTAAAGAGAATTCAGAAAGAAACTGATTTAATGGAAAGATATGATACAGTGATAAAGGACCAAGTTGAAAAGGGTATTATCGAAAAGGTTGAACGTAATTCCTACAGTGGATCAAAGCATTATATTCCTCACCATGTAGTGATTACACCAGATAAGAACACGACAAAATTGAGAATAGTATATGATGCTTCTGCAAAAGCCAGAAAACAAAGTAAAAGTCTAAATGAATGTTTATATCGTGGACCTGTGTTGCTACGAGATCTTTGTGGAATATTTATGAGATTCAGATTACCTGAAATAGGAATTGTCTCCGATATAGAGAAAGCTTTCTTGCAAGTGGAGTTACAACAAACCGAACGGGATGTTACACGGTTTCTGTGGTTTAAGGATTTCACTGAACCAATTATTGATGAAGATCACATCCAGGAATATAGATTGTGTCGTGTTCCTTTCGGTGTGGTTTCTAGTCCCTTTCTATTAGCTGCTACAGTGGAAACACACTTAGATTCATACGATACGAAATTGTCTACTCAGATGAAAGACAACATTTATGTAGATAATATAATCACAGGAGCAGATACTGTTGAGGAAGCAATGACCTTGTACAATGCGGGAAAATCAATGTTTTGTGAAGCAAAAATGAATTTGAGGGAATGGATAACCAACAGTGAAATAGTGAATAGTTTGATACCCGATATTGACAAAACAAAATCTGAAAAGGTAAAAGTTCTAGGTCACACATGGGACACAAAGTGTGATACGTTTTCAGTTCAAACCTCAAAAGTGATCAACAGTGAATTACCAGCTTCAAAAAGAAATGTATTAAAGCAAATTGCGTCAGTGTATGATCCGTTAGGGTTCTTTGTTCCAGTAACAATTCAAGGAAAGACTTTACTTCAAAAGCTTTGGAGTAAAAAACTAGAATGGGATGATTTACTGGATCCAGAAGATAAAGCTGAATGGGTTGCTATTAAGAGTGATTTGGCGATAATATGTGAGGTTAAACTGAAACGGTGTATTTCTCTATCAGGAGATAAAAACAAAATTAATTTCACTCTAGTGTGTTTCTGTAATGCCTCGATCAAAGCATATGCTACTTCAATATACCTTGTGCAAGAGTTTGATGGTGTATCTAAATCTGATATTGTGTTCTCAAAAAGTCGTCTATCTCCAATAAAAGGAATGACCATTCCGAGACTAGAACTATTAGCTGTGTTGATATGGGTTAGATGTATTTCATTCGTGGAAAAGGAGTTAAATTTACCAATAAAGGATGTGATTGTGATGAGTGATTTCCAGTGTGTGTTACATTGGATATCTTCCAAGAAAGTCCTTCCCGTGTTTATTGAAAACAGAATTAAAGAAATAAGAAGTCATGACAAGATAGAATTTCGTTATGTTAACACGAAACAAAATCCAGCAGATATTGCCAGTCGTGGGTGTCCTCTCGAAACTTTACAAGAATACGACATGTGGTGGTATGGACCAGAATGGCTAACTCATCCTCAAGAGCAATGGCCAAACTGTGAAAGCGCAGAGGAAATGTGTTCAAAAATGAAACCAGAAAAGGAATCAGTTGAGTCTCCAAACGAGAGCATTATGATCTCGCAAACAGGAATTAGTGAACCCCCATTTGGTATTGAAGTACACAAGTACTCTTCCTCTACAAAACTCATACGAATAACGGCTTGGTGTAGACGTTTTTTACTCAGGTTAAAAGGTGAAAAGACCAGTTCAAAGTGTTTAACGAGCGAGGAATTGCAAGCAGCTGAGATGTTATGGCTGAAACATGTACAAATGAAACATTATTCCAGTGTGTTCGAGTCTATGGATACTAAGAAACAGACAAGTATTGCTTTACAGTTAGATCTTAAAATTGATATCTGTGGTATAATAAGATGTGGTGGAAGGTTAGAACATGCAGAGTTAAGTGAAGCTGCACGGTTTCCAATATTGTTACCAAAAAATGAACGTTATACTCATTTGTTAATTGAAAAAGTACACAAAAGATTGTTACACTGTGGTGTATCTCAAACGTTAAGTGAAATAAGACAACATTATTGGATACCTCAAGGGAGAGCAGTGGTTAGAAAAGTGTTAGCAAGTTGTAAAGTGTGTCGACGGTTTGAGGGTGGTGCGTATAAACTACCACCTATGGCTTCTCTACCAAGTTCACGTGTGTCTAGGACTACGCCTTTTTCAAAGATCGGTCTTGATTATCTTGGACCACTGAATACAAAAGAAAACAGAGACTCAGTTACACAAAAAGTTTGGGTATGCCTATTCACCTGTCTCGTAACTAGAGCGGTACATCTCGAATTGGTATCAGACATGTCAGCACAATCATTTCTACTGTGTTTGCGTCGATTCATTGCTGCCAAGGGTACACCTATTGAAATTATTAGCGATAACGCTCAACAGTTCAAACTATCAAGTGACGTAATTAAACGGATTTGGAGTGATACTGTGAAACACGAGGACGTTCAAAATTACGTTTCAGGAGAAGGAATAAAATGGACATTTATCATAGAATTAGCCCCTTGGATGGGAGGCTTTTATGAACGGTTAGTGGGCATCGTAAAACGTGCACTACGCAAATCAATAGGCCGGAAAATTCTGACATTAGAACAGTTAACAACGCTACTAAAAGAAAGTGAAGCTGTTGTCAATTCACGACCATTGGTTTATGTTGGAGAAGATCTGAAGTCATCCATTACTCTCACGCCAAGGCATTTTTTATGTTTGAATCCGCATATAGGTATACCGGAAATGGAAGACGATACCAATGATCCAGAATATAAACCATTCGAAAATAGTGCTGATAAATTGCTAATGGAAAAAAGGTCAACGTATATTAGATATGTTTTGGACGATTTGGAGATCTGAGTACCTCTTAAGTCTCCGAGAACGAACACAGCGTAAACATAAATCGCATAGAATACAGTGTTCCGAAAATCCAAGTGTTAATGATATAGTATTAATCAAAGATGACGTTGCTCGTGGTCAATGGAGAATAGGGAAGTTGATTAAACTGAATGTGAGTCGTGATGGTCGAATTCGATCAGCAGAACTTGTAACTGGCAAAGGAAAATTACTGAAAAGACCGTTAAACTTGTTGTACCCATTGGAACTTGCTTGAAATAGTGAAGAATAGTTAATGTAAATAAGAAATTATACAAAATACAAAATATAAAACTTTTTTTTTTTCAGGGTAGGGTCGCATACAGGCGAATTGTGTAAATAATTTAGTTCAGAAAATAGATTTTATGTACAGATATATAATATGCAACTCCGGTTAGACCGGAGCTATGCTTGATGATAAAAGGGAAAAACACGTGAATTTAGTGTTTCATATGTATTTACCGGAGCAAAAGTTCCGTTATATTGTCAGACCGGAGCATAAAGCTAAAGCGTTTTCTATGTTTCATGATAAAAGTGAAAAACATGATAAAAGTGAAAACCACGTGAATCTAGTGTTTCATATGTATGTACCGGAGCAAAAGTGATATACCGTAGTAAAGTTTTGTAGTAGGCAACTAAAGCGTAAAACACGTGAAATTCGTGCTATATGTGTATAAATATAGCTGTAAATGCCGTACTAAGTGATGTGCTGTTTCAGTGTTTTGTTATTATTTAGCGAAGTGCGGACGTTTATTCTTTTAACAATGTTTCTATGTACAGTATGTGATAAATTATACAGACACAAGAGGAATCTTGATAGACATGTAAAAGAAAAACACTCTAATTTGAAACATTACAAATGTGTGGAAGAATTCTGTACGTCTAAGTTTATCCGACGTGGATATCTGTTAGACCATTTGAACTTTGTACACGGATATCCTAGAGCTGAAGCAAGAACGTTAACGCTTTCAGCCAAACGTGAAGATGTTGTCAAATTAAACACATACTACGAGCCTTTGTCATCATCGGACGATGACATTTTCGATATGATCGCCGAACAGGAGGAGTATCTCCAGGAACATCGGAAAGCTGTCGATAATTTCAATCTCGACATGTTGACTTCAACTTATGATGACATTAGTTCACCGGACGTCAGTATATACCCAGATGATAGTGACGTTAATGTTCAAACGTCCGACAACACTTCAGGGGATGACGCCAATGTTGACGTCAATGTGCCGGATACCGTCGATAATTTCAATCTCAACATGCTGACTTCAACTTATGATGACATTAGTTCACCGGACGTCAGTATATACCCAGATGATAGTGACGTTAATGTTCAAACGTCCGACAACACTTCAGGGGATGACGCCAATGTTGACATCAATGTGCCGGATACCGTCATTTCAAAAATGGACGTCAGTATACACCCAGCTGAGTCGGATTACGTCAATGATATTGATAACGATTCCCACATCGGTGATAATTCTGAGGATGTTATCGTCATTAGTGATGTAAGTGATGATGAACTGGTTCCAGTAGTGACTGAATCCGGAAAATGTCTATCTGTGGAAAGACGATCGCTAAGAACGGAAGTGGAAGTCTGGACGAGGACCGGGATAAGATTTACCACCTACAGCGGAAATGAGCCTTTGTTTCGTTGGGCTCGATATGAAGATGACTTTTATAACTACACCATGAAGCAGTAACTTTACAACAAAAACTAGTGTCATATACACATGTTGGGACAATTACACATAGTAATACTTATACATTATTTCTTGGGATTTGATTAACATTTGAATGTCATTGATGTTAAACATTGTACCTATATCTAGTTAAGATTGAATTTATGTTTGTAATGATGAAAATTGTATGTTCATGTATAATTTTGATCGTGAAATTGTTTGTTTTTTCATATCACATTATATTTGTATATGATTATTAATAATATCTATTAAGTGTCATTCTCAGTCGGGAGTGTCGTGAAGATCACGAGTTTGTTGTTGTCCTGTGATCGTTTGTTATGTAAGACTACTCCGGTTTTATTGTTATATAATCTTGCCGGAGGTTAGGTTATGTTTCCGGAATATATATGTTATATTACCGGAGTTGTTTCCCGCCTAGAATCATGTTCATGTAATTTGCATGCTTTTCTCGAGTATTTCATGTATAAATACGAGAGTTTATGTTGTTTAAGATTAGATTGGATTTGACAGTTTTTTAGGAATGGTTAGAATAGATTTATGTATTTAGGCTATATAACATGGAAATGATTACTATTAGTGTGCTAAATAAAGTAAATATTAAAACTAGAAAGTGTTTTGCTTTGTTGGATTAAAAATAAAATATTCGATGTGGCAATTAAATTCCTAAAGTGCAAAAAACGGTTGCACCTATACAAAGGTTCGCCACAATCCCCCTTTTTTATGTATAGGTACAATTACCCCCTCGGTCCACTTATCGGGAAAATACCCAGAGTTTAAAAAAGCATTAAATATATCACACAAATGTGATCCTATGATATCAACGCTTTCCATGAAATACTCGTTAAGCAAATTATCATATCCACATGATTTGCGCGATTTCAAAAACATAACGGCATTTACAATTTCGTCAGTGGTGATTGGTTTATCAAGTTCCGGAAACGGGACATCACAGTTATTAAAATCATTTGTGCGACAAAATTGCCCAGCCTCGTCATTTGAGCATTGCGAAATATCATTACTTAGTGTAGAGAAATATTTAAAGAAATCATCATTAGAAATGTTGTTACTCTTTCTACTCTTATTGTTTTTAAAATGCTTCCAAAACTCTCGAGGTTTAGCGTGCTTTAATTTCTCTAACTCGCAAAGCTTATTATTTTCAAACAACCGTTTCTTTTTATTTATTAAAGATTTATAATTTGCTTTTTGTGCGCAAAGTAAATGCCTACTCTCTGTTGTTTTGCGCTTGTAAATATATATTTTTAGCTTGAACACATTCATTATCGAACCAGTCAGCATGCTTAACATGTGCTGCATCATTATAAGAAACATTCTTATGCGAGGAATGGTTTAAAAACAACGGATTGGCTACTTCACGTATAATTATTGTAAAAGAGTTATGCAGGGTATTTATATACTCCCTGTTTTGTAGATTACAACTATGACTACATGTCAAGTTATTAAGTTCGTTTAGTCGACTAATAATAGCACTTCTGAATTTATCCCGTTTAGATACATCCCATTGTATTTTCACATAATTTTCACTTATCCCCTTCCGGATAATCAAAATTGGCATGTGGCGAAAAACTAATTGGTGTATGGTCGCTATAAACGTTAAGATCTTCAACCGTAAAACTATTGATTCGTGAAAAATTGCTTTCTTTTGTGAGCAGATAATCAATTAGCGACGCGCCTTGTTGCGTTATAAATGTAAACTTGTCAGTGTCGGGCAATCTACCGTTAAGAATGCGTAAATTGACAATGATCAATAAGTTTAACACCATGACTGTTTACAATATTATATCGGGTGAGCCCCGGTACAGTGGTTCATCTGGAAATTAATCGTAATCATCAATGCAATCAGTCATTCTATCATGCATAATATAATCACATTTAGAGCCTACACGACTACTAAAATCTCCAACTATATAAACATATCCCAATGAGTCGTATACATTAATATCTGATTCTAAAACGTCAAATATATCAACATTAAAAATATTGTACGCTGTGGAATCTTCACCCCATACGTAAACACCACAAACATAAGCATCTTTGTCCATATGAAAAACATTTTTTTCCAATTTAATCCATATAACAGTGTCCAAATAGTTACGAATAATTTCAACACCATTAGAAATAGAATCTTTTATATAGATAACAGTTCCACCACTCGCGCGCTTCGCGTTTCGATGCTAGAATTTTCTGTAGAAATTAAAAGATTTATAGCCGGGTACATCAACGACACTTGAGTCGGAAGTCCACGTTTCGTATAGAAAAATTATGTCATGTTTAGCAACAATATTAATAAAATCAACGCTGTCTCGTTTCAAAGCAGTAAGTCCATGTACGTTCCATGATAGTACGCGCAGCTCATCCCCGACGCACTCCTAGTCCCGAACTGGTTTCCCGTCGACAAACAGTGTGTCGTACGCAATCCATGCCTTTTTACCTTGGCTGCGGGCTTCCTTCATTCGTGGCACCAACTTTCTGCGTTTGTCGGACACTTCCTTTGGGAACTGCTCGTTCACGTAGAACGGGGTACCCTTGAGCTCGCTCCCCTGGTGTCGTACAAGCTCTCTCTCCTTAAACAGAGTAAACTTTGCCACAATACTCCTGGGTCTACTTTCACCTTCACGCTTAGGCCCCATTCTGTGCACTCTCTCCAATATTTGGTCACAGTGACCAATTTCTGGTCACAAGTGGAACGCCGCGGCTATATAAAGTGACCAAATTTTGGTCTAAAAAAGTAAGTATCGCGATCGTGTGGGATAATAGAGGTACAAAGCGTTGTGCGTTCAGGTTCTTCCCTTTACTTCAGATTCAAATATAAACATGACGTATATAAACAACAACAAATATGGCGTGACGTCAGGGACGTAATACACATAAGCGCGGCGCGGCTAATAACGTTACGTTACATTCACAACATTCTGGGGGCCGCGAAAAGTGACAATTATTAACAATCAGAGGAGAATATGTATCATTACTTATGAAATCCTGAATCATTCGTGACAATCGTAAGATTGCAGAAACACTAATTTGATCACGAGTATACACGTTAATTTGAAATGAATATCAAATGTTTATCACTCAGTTTCTGAATAACAATTTCTTAACTGTCTCTCGTATTTCAATTACATGTACACTCAGCTGTCTATTTCAGTATTTCAATCACATTTGCGCGTTTAACTTTTAATACTTAAATGTTCTCTATTCAATATCACTGGCTGTTTCTAATGGATAGAGTTTCACTATTGGTCTATTTGTAATTCCACGTTTCGTCTTTATCTTCGCGGCACGGACTGAAACATCATTTCCTGTCATCAGCTCCAGGACTACAGCAAGTTTCCAACGGATACGTGGTCCCTCATCGTATATCTGCACGACATCTCCGACCCGAATGCGTTTCTCGTTAGAGCCCGTTGTTGTGTGGAACTCTCTTAAGGCAGTTAAGTACTCCGACTTCCAACGTCTCCAGAACTGTTCGATGATGTCTGACTGCTGCTTCGCCCGATTGGTTAGTGTCGTCTGGTCACTTTGAATTTGCGTCATTTCATCGTCGGGTAAATGTGTGTGATGCGGAAGTGACGTCATCTTGCGGCCATAAAGAAGATGTGACGGCGTTAACGGCTCCAAGTCGTCGATGCTTGATGATACGTGCGTTAGCGGTCTATCGTTGATAACAGCTTCAATCTCTGTCACTATCGTCTGCAACGTTTCCATGCAAACGTATCGTCTTCCGAGGATCTTCTTTAGAGACGTCTTAGTGAGTCCAATGAGACGTTCCCAAAAACCACCGTACCATGGTGCACGTTTGGGAATAAATCGCCACTCTGTTTCCTTTCTGCTGAGCTCCTCTTGTACGACATGGGAGTTGAATAGCTTCTTAAGGTGATTAGCAGCAGCAATATAAGTCGTAGCATTGTCTGATATCATCACCATGGGCCACGACTTCCGGCTGGCAAATCTCCGAAACGCTTGAAGAAACGAGTCGGTTGATAGGTCTTGTACAACTTCCAAATGGACGGCTCTTGTTGATGCGCATGTAAAAAGGCAGATGTAGCATTTCGTTTCACTTCCGGTAGCGTTCTTTACAAATAATGCGCCAGTGAAATCTACACCTGTGACATTCACAACAGTAAGATTAACATTAGCAATAGTAACTTTGGTATTGAACCATTGAATTTTGAGACATAAGTAATAGCTTATACTAAGTTCTTTTAAATATGGAGTAATTGAACTATTAAATCTAACTTTAACTACCGTATTACGTTTAGAGGAGCATCATTGAATTTTTGACATCCATTGTTTTCTATTATTTGACTACGCTACTTTGTCAAGACTGTTAAATCCGATGAATATTAAGTTTTATTGAATGTATCGGAAGTATGCATTTTGTTTATCAGTACTCAGTTATAACCGTTTATTGTGAATAAACCCGTTGAACATTTCGTATCGGAATTGCGTTGTGAATTTATAGTACCACGGCACGCACAATACTACAAAAACGAAAGAAGAGCTAAATGTCTAAAAAAAAAACTTAATTAATTAATTGGGGAAATTATTTGTGGATGCGGTGCCGTTTGATAAAAAATACACGGTTGACTAGAAGCCGATTCTTATCATCCGGGGATGACTAGAATCCGATTCATGTCACCCTGGGGTGACATAAACTTGATAAAGCCGATTGTAGTCACAAAGGGTGACTACCGTCGGCTTGAAGTCACCGCAGGGTGACATGAATCGGCTTTTAGTCACCCCCGGTTGACTTGTGGGCCTTTTCAGGTCGACAATGACACAATGAGCTCTAATTACATACATTCAATAACTGAAACATGGGTTTCGCTGTTTTGATATATTCTGTTCTAAAATTTTGATACATCACTGTCAATGGAAAACATCTTTTGTGTACATCGTTGATTGGTTGTGAAATCATCAATTTTTTCTTCCTTTTTTACCAGTAAACAATCTAGTTTATATCAATATGGTACGTCGGCATTATTATTTATAAATCCGCAGTGAAATCTTTGTTTGATATATTATACATATGCCATTATTATTTGTGACCGGGTCGACTTTCTCCCGATTTGTTTAGTGTTTTATAACCCGTACTTATTATTTTAACATGATATTTTTGTGAGTGTAGTCACATGATCAAATCGGAGGGAAAAGCTGGCAGCCATTTGCCTGTTCTATAAAAAAAACGAGTCCAAGTTCACTCTAGTGGTCAGTATTGGTTCTTGTGTTTGGATTTTATTGTATGTAATTGAAAAGGGTTGCAATGCATCGTTTTCTTTGTATTTCGTTTGAGGCTTGAACCAGAGGCGCTCGATGTCAATGACAATGTTTTGTTAAGGTTCATGTAAACATAGCTCAAGAAACTTAAGCGTATGGTTGTTACTGGTTGAGTCGTGGGTTCTGTTTGATTCGTGGGTAAAGAAATCGCCTGAAATCTCGCGATAGAATGGTCGCACATGATGCAGTTCGTTACGGAAAAATGTTTTGACACGGTCACCATTTTTTTCCGATCAAAAATGCGTCAAAAACAAGTAAATAGTGTAATTCATCATAACTTGATAGATCGGTATGAAATATTTCCCCATTTATGTATTGTTCATATAGTGTTTCAAAGTAACACAAAATCGTTTATTTAGAAGTATTTACCATACTACATCGTCTGTTTACATTTTTTCACAAGAAATTAACCTGTCCTGCAAGGTCAGTTTAAAGGCTATTTATAGTATGCAAATCTTGAAATTCTGGCAGCCAATCAGAACCCACGAATTAACCGGAAGCTTATTTTGATGATGGTAGTTTGACACTATCAACACAGTCGATTATTTTGATGATAAAAGACGATAAACATTTGGAAAAAAGCAACAAATCTTAAAGAAGAAAGGTTAATTATTATTTTCATAATGAGTCATGGTCATATATTTATAAAATATTTGTAATGTAACAACTTTATGAAAATTACCCACGACTCAACCAGACTATAGCATACAGTTTATTTAGTATTGACAGACCTGTACGCTGAAGCTTACCCCGTATCGAAAGTCAACCAGGGAGCCGTTTCATCAACGATTTACGACTAGTTGTAAATTACGATTTACATAAATTACGATGTTTCAATAAAATCGCGTTTCATCAAGCAAATCGTAAATTAAAATTACACAAATTTCATACATAAATATACGACTGGGTAAGGGCACCCGTAAATTAACGTAATGGCGGTCTTTTTTGTCATACACGATGACAGGAGACGAAAAATTACCAATGCCAAGGCTTTTTAGGGAGAGAATTGTTCTCGAAAACCTAAGAGATGAGAACATTGCTTCGATATATCGTCTAAGTAAAGGCGGAATAGAGCGATTGTTGGTTTTGATCGGAGAAGACATAGCACCAACTTGCCGGCGAGCTCATCCCTTTCATTCCGTCGCTTAGGTATGTAAATAAGTCGAAGAAATCATTGATTTCAACAAATATAATTATAAAATTGTATTTATTTTCAAATAGCAAATAAGTAGAATTTAACCCAAAAACTTTAGAGTAGTTACCCTTTGTTTACTTAGCATTTGACAACAAGGATTTTGCAAAAAGGTTGAAAAATAAGTCATTGTTGTATATTTTCTTAATAAAAGCATTCGATGATTACCGGTATTAGTTTAATCATTTATTGTTGTGTTTCTTTACAAATGACTTTATGTTAAACTCATTCCATTTTGTGTCGACGTGTACTTATCGATGACTTTAAGTGCAGACTGATTTACCCCACCCGATAATGTTGAACTTGTAGTTGTTCTACTTCTAAATGTTGTGATTGAACAATACTTTACCTCGAAATTGTTGATTATAACCACATGAACATGAAAATGAATATGACATCATGATACTGTTAGAGTTTGCTATTTTTTAACAAGTTTATTGTATTGGTGAGTTAAGTAGATGCTGATGGTACCTTATGTATTAAATAATTGTAGAAAAATCACCATTATTGTTTCACTATTGGTCTCATTTGAGAATAATGTTGTTCGATTGGTCATTGTCAGCTTGGATACTACTTACCTGTACCCCGGGTACTCTTTAAGTATACTTACATGTAGAGCTAACCCTGTTACAGTTACAGGGGTTTTTTTTAGAAAAAGGGGAAGACGCTGGACGCTGGGTAAAAGGGGAAAATCGAGCGCGAAAGAGACATATTTGGGGAAAAAATAAAAACTGTTCATTTCAATGTCTATAACTCACCTACAGACTTCAGGGGTTTTTTTAGAAAAAGAGGCATGTCTCTGACCTTTTTGTTCTTAAACACATGAACAAGTATGATATTTAAGTCAAAGTCCTAAATAAAGTTGCAGGTGTAGATCTAGTAATGGGAAATGTTTTCAACTGTGGCCGGGGAACGATGTCAATATTATGATTTCAATTTCATGATGAATGGTTTGACGACCTAGATCTGCTACAGTATTGGAAGGGAAAGGTGTGGCAGCTGCCGATTGTCCACTTTCACTTTCACAATAATCCGACAGTATTAATCGATGTTGATTACATGTACCTCCGAATCCTGCTGGGTTTCAACGGTTTTTGATGATTCATTCTTAAAAAATGCGTCAACGCAATTAATATTTTCCGAGTCCGAACGTTTTATTTTGTTCGTGTATGAACGCCAATTGTGAGACTTTTTTTCTGTTTTAACGTTTATATCTTGGCTTTCACATAACCCGGATGAAAATTCGACTGGTTTCCGGTAATTAATTGACGAAACACCGTTTCTAGCGCAAGACCGGAATCCAGTAAAATAGTCACATGATTAATACGATTAGTTGCCCGGTTTCCATGACGTAATTTAAGAGCTATCCCAGATTTGAGCGTTCGTCGGGAGAGAGAGAGCGAGATCGTTGTACATGGTACAAATTGGATAAGTGTCGACTTCCCAAAAGAAAAAGAACATTTCTTTGAGAGTAAAATATTATATTTTGGTGAAAAAAAATATTTTTGGAGGGGAAAAGGTATTTTTAGGGGAAAAATTCTGGTAGGGGAAGACGCCAAATATCGGCGTCACTTTCTTAGTAAAAAAAAACCCTGAGTTAATATACTTTAACATAGCCGGAAATTTAATGCTAAATGGGTTGTTGTAGGCTTAATTTTTTATAATTATGTTCACATTAATATTAATAGTCTTTATATCATCGAAATTTATACTCAAAAAGCATGTCGATGCAGTTTTTTCAAAAGGTAAGTTTTATTTAGATAAACAATATCGCTTTACATTTATCTGTAGTGCACTGTACCACATCAGATTTTGGGCAGGAATACAACTCGGGTACAGTCTAATCAGGACCGGTTACGTTTAAGTATATTAACCTTACCCGAGGTACATGCAAGTAAGCTGTGAATAATCAATCGATCGTGAGTAAAGTAGATTGTACCTTATGTCTTTAATAATTGCAGAACAATTACTTTAATTATTTCTATATTGTTTTCATTTGATTACAATTTATTTATTTGTCAAATTCAATTCTGCAGTGCTATAAATATGCACCCCCCCAATCAAAAATTTTATTTCGTGCATATTGATGGGGCTTTTTTATTTATTTACTCCTTTTCTGCATTCCTCCCTTTTGTGTTGGTAATGTGAACATGAAATGATGAGCACTCTCATGTTAATGAATAACTTTTTTTATATATAGATTTTGGCATATTGCATATTGCCAAGGGAGATGTTTACTGAGGATTCCATGCCATTAATGTGCAGGCTGTTGCTGACGCCAGCATGAGGTAAATATAAATACAGTATTATGATTCATTACCCTATCATTAAATTTGGTATAAAAGCAGATAAATACCATAAAAAGGTTGAAATAAGCGTAATGCTTATCATCTTTGACATCTAATAATAATTAGTTACGTACATGCTCAAAAATCATTAACTACCACAATAAGCACCATAAGCACTGTGTGATGAAGCTTATGTTCTTTTATGTGTTAGCCAATGCAGCTATCAGTATTATCTTCAAATATTGTCTTAAGTTACATTATTTCATCTAGGTAACTAAAATATAGTGATTTGATAATATTTAAGCTAGTTTTGTGAAACTTATTGAGATGCTTTCCTACCTTAATCTAACAATATTAACTGTGGACTGCTGTTTTATCAAAGACAAAGCAACTGCCCAATAAAATATTTCAATTTACAGCAATATCTGAGCACCAATGATGAGGGTCATCTGCTGGGAGATAGTGGATATCCGTTAAGGACTTACCTGATGACCCCTTAACCTCATCCCTCCCATGCTGCGGAACAGGCCTACAATGACCATCTATGTAGAGGGTGGGTAGTAGAAAGGGCATTTGGAGTGTTGAAATCACGAGATTGGTAACATATTATATAGGTTGTGAAATATAAGTCTTATTAGTGCGAGATCAACTTACCACACAGTATTTAAATGAAGTATTAGTGCCAATCTCTTTCTTGTGCCTCACAGTGTCTTATATCAAACGTAACTTCTAAAGCTTGATAACGTACAACTTTAATTATCAAATTTTAGAATTTATATGTAAATTAACTTTTATTATAACTGAGGGTTGTTTGCATGTGTGAATATGATGTTTCATAAAAAATGTCCGTTTAAATAAACTGATGTTTTATTCATTTTATTTTTAATATTAAAAATTCATTTTGCTTATCCTCAGACTCTATGTATGAAATATTGTTTACTAGTGCATTTAAATGATATTGTGCATTAATAGTGAATACAGGCACAAATAAAGTGTTTTGTAGGCTATATATTATATATAATTAATATTGACATTAAATTAATGTCAATGGTATCAGGACAATTTAGTCACTTAGACAAATGTCTATGTTAAAGAAATACTTTTGATATTTGTTTAGATATCTGCATGCCACTGGTGGATGTTGGCCTTTCAAGTCCAATAAGTGCTGTGAAATATCAACTGTGTACATGCCCCTGCATAACCTGTGTCTGGATTCAAACATTCCACTGATAGAGGAATTGGTTGGAAACGTGATGGAACCGGAAGTTATGAACAACACACCAGTACATCGAGCAGCATGTGATAAGAGGCAGCAGCTGATCAAACTGTTTCATAAAAAATGTCAAAAAATTTTAGTTATAAATGTTAAAAAGTGATAGATGGCTTTAGTCTTCTCTGAATAGGCAGAGCTACACTACTCAGCCAAATGGCGTAAAGTTGTGTCATCGCTGATTTGGAAGGATTGGTATTCCTGGTCGTCTAGACACAATAGTTACAACAGCTGATGTTTGCATGTTTATAATTGTGTATGCATAATTTGTCTAATATTTACTTCAAGGTTATAGGTTTGTGAAAGAAAAAAATGCCAAGGGTCTGAGAACCAATAAAAAAGTTATGTGTTAGATATTACCAAGTGCTTGATTTAATATTTATTTTTAAGGGAACTTTTCCTAAATTTTGGCAGATATTTAAGTTTTTCATTAAACGCTTTTATATTGATACATGTAAACACTGGATCTAAAAAGCTCCAGCAAAAAAAGAATACAATTAAAGAAAGATAAAAAGTAACTCCTAAAGGGCTCAAACCACTGACCCCTGAAGTAAAATCCTCACACTATGACCACTTGTCCGTCCATGTTGATTCAATGAGTGATGTATTTTACACTTTATATAAGCAATCCTCATCGTGTCACAAAATATAACGACAACAACAGAACTCTACAAATATTCAATCGTCGAGTGTTGCAGCAGTTAGTTGCAATGCTTTAAAATTGTCAAGTTTTTAAATCGTCAAAAGATGCATATAATGGATATTTTAGAGCATGGTAAATGTTAAGTATTACGGTTTTCTCACAAATATCATAACTACAAAAAAAGTTTGCGAATCTTAAACTTATTTTTTTTAATTTAGTCAATTTACCAAAACTGGAAAAGGTCCCTTGAATATTGAACAGTTATCTGAGCTCCAGAAAAGATCATATACTCAAAGTACTTTTCCCCATTAACAATTCAAGTGATATTTTACCCACTGACTTTCGCTCTAAAAGGTGTTCTCTGTAATGAACATTCTCAAAGCCACATTAAAACAAGGGCTGTTAGTAAAACATGCATGCCCCCCATATGGGCTGTCAGTTGTAGTGGCAGTCATTGTGTGAATACGTTTTTTGTCACTGTGAACTTGACCTTTGACCTAGTGACCTGAAAATCAATAGGGGTCATCTGCCAGACATGATCAATGTACCTATATAGTTTCATAATCCTAGCTGTTAGCATTCTTGAGTTACCATCTGGAAACCATTTTACTATTTCGAGTCAACGTGACCTTGACATTTGACCTAGTGACCTGAAAATCAATAGGGGTCATCTGCAAGTCATGATCAATGTACCTATAAAGTTTCATGATCCTAGGCGTAAGCATTCTTAATTTATCAATTGGAAATCATTTTACTGTTTCGACTCACTGTGACCTTGACCTTTGACCTAGTTACCTGACAATCAATAGGGGCTATCTGCCAGTCATGATTAATCTACCTATTAAGTTTCATGATCCGAGGCCTAAGCTTTCTTGAGTTATCTATCATCCGGAAACCATCTGGTGGACAGACAAAATAGAAGTTTTCCAGTATATTAGATTGTTTCTGAATGTATTTACTAAACTTTACCCCTTTATGATTCTCTGTTCAATTATTTAGTCATCTACCGTTAAAATATGTTGTTTACCTGTGCATTTTTTTTGTATTTTTATTGAAATGTTTATCATTATAATGTTTATGGTATTTGATAACAGTTGCTATGACACTAGTTTTCAATGAATAAAACACAAAGAACATTCACAAATATTTATTATTAATCAGGAAGTACAATATATTAACTGGGCATGGTATTATAATTCATATGACAATTTATATCTTACATGATAGTATGTGTAATAATAAGTTTCATGACTCACTGAACACCATCACATGTAAAATCAATTAAAAGTTCAAGAAACAATTGAGCATTTTAAAATAATTTTTTTTTTAAAGAGAAACCAGTTCCTCATGATAACATGTATTGCTTATGCCCCTCTGAATGGCATATCTTTCCCTTGACGCCATCAACATCTCCCCGAGTTGTAGTTAAACTGTTGCTTCATTCTCCCCATGTTGCTGCAAGCAGATAAATTTACTAGTTTATACATTTAACAGAACTTAATATTAAATACACAACATATGACACTATGGTCATAATAAGTTACATGACCTGGTTTTGTTTCTGAAAGTTGGTTTTTGTATTGCAAAATTAACCTAGCTTTCTGAATTTAAACTCAACATTTGTGTGTGACACTAATGCTCTACATTCCAATTTCATTTTTAAGTACATTGATGTCGAAAGAATTAAATAAAAATACCTTGACACACAAGTTCATACCCTGGTAAATAGGTTACCGGTAATAAAGTTAAATGAAAAAAAGGCAGCAATACATTATCCCCATAAAACAGAGTACAATGAAAAACAAGAGCACCGCATAACAGGTGTGAACGCTCGGCTGCGGGTGCATTTTTTAACGAATGAAAGCTTGTCAGAATTATTTTAAGGTCACAGTGACCTTCACCTTTGACCTAGTGACCCTAATATGGGTGAGGCGTTTAGAACTCATCAAGGTGGAGCTGCATATGAAGTTTCAAAGTTATAGGTGGAAGCACTTTGATTTTATGGCCAAAGTTCAATACATTGACAAAATGTTAAGGTTTGAGCATGACGCGGACGACACGACACGCTGGCTATGACAATACCTTGGGTTTTCTCTGAAAACAGCCCAGCTAAAAATTGAAAACATAAATTGTTACATTTTAATTGTAGGAAATAATAAGCAGTCAGCTTTACTATAATCTATAGAAAAAAAACTAATAATTACTATTTGTTGCTTCTGCCTTCAGTTTTATGTTTTAACGTAGCTGAGTGTCAACTTCTGTTTGAGTTTTGACAACCGTGTTCTCTGTCCATTCAATTTTGGTCCTTCAGCCAGTAATAACATTTGTTTTCTGGAAAAACAAAGAAATGGAAACTGCATTTGTGATCTTTACATGTAACACAGTTTTGCAGAGAAAGCAATATAAATCAATGTTGATTATTTACATCTTGTGAATTAACACTATAATAAATTATTGTGGACAATGATATTTATTTAATGCTTTCCGGTGGTTTATAGAGAAATATCAGTGGATTAAAATTGATAATTTCACTGTTTCAAACAATGAAAATTATCAGTGAGAATTATCGATAATTTTCACTGTTTATTGTGAAATGACGTCATTTATTTGACAAAATGACAACATAATCCCAACGACATTCTTAAGTAAAACTCTTTAACAATGTATATAAACTGCGAAAAAAGCATAAAATAAAAAGAAAATTTGTTGGATTTGGTGGAATATCGTTTTTAATTCACTGCGCCACTTGTGAAAATATCATTGTCTATGATCACTCGTGAACTAAAAACGATAATCCACCGAATCCAACAAATATCCTCTATATAATAGACAAACAAATAGCATTCTCAATGATATGACATTTGTAATTACTAAACATGTTGTGTCATGTGAATCTAATACCTTATTGAAATAAAATATTTGATAATTGAACACAAAAATGCTGACATGACAAACTTTCAATCCATGATGTCTTGTTATTGTCAGCCTGAATTCCGATTGGTCTATATTAAATTATATTATTAAACTGTTAATTGATCTACAACACAGTCGCATTTCTGCATAGAAAGAACAAAAGAAGTTATCTTACCAATATATTTTTATTCGTGGATAAAGAAAATAAGCAAAAAATAATCTTCATTCTTGTAAATATCAATTGCCGCCTTAGAGTCTTTTGATGATTTTTGCTTTGGCAGACACTTGGCTGAAATAATTCGCGTTCAGATTTATCCTGAACGCGAATTTTTTCAGCTGTCTTCATTCATGACCAACAAGTTCTCAACTCACATTTCAAACCGTCTCCATCCAAAATAACTTCTTTTTGCGTTTAGTAACGGAAGGCCGTCACTAAAACGCTTACGGGTTATGCATACAATATAGATAACGTTGAAAACTGCATACGATATGAACAAAGAAGGAAATTGCATACGATATGGACAAAGAAGGAAAATGCAGACAGGCTTTAATAAAATGGATTTAAATCATTATTTACACGTCACTAAGATGCGCAACACTTGTAAATGTGATATTTTATTAAATATAGTAGCATTATTATCCATTATTATCCATAGTACCGATAGTTTAATCAAAAAGAAAATATTTAAAACCGGTTGAAGTCCGTGGGTAATATGTTACGGGTGTAATTTTTCGTTGTTTTTTCTTTGCAATTTCATATACAATTAAAAAAGACAGGAAATGTATAGGTATTTCTGCGTTTTTATATAAATGACACGCAGACGATATAGAGAACGCTGAAAACTAATATATATTTCCACTTTTTTTAAAGAATTAACGCACACAATCCATGTTCTAAGAAAAACAACACAAAACATCTAACTTAATGATTAATATCCGGTCACACGTGTCATATGGCTTCAACAGGTGTTAACATTTTCTATACTGGTCTCGAAAAATATATCCACAAACCCCCTGCGCGACACCATAGCAGAAGTGTTGAATATACTTACTCTGCAGTACTTGTGTTTTTATAGCAAAAATTTTTTTTCCACTTTTTGCCCTTTATACACAAGTTAAGTGTCAGCAGAGCTGGCAGGTGGACTCCATAGTATTCGAGTTAAGAGACCCCATGCTAATTAATATCCATCATTTTCCGCAACAATTATCAGTTTGATGTGACGATAATCTAGAATGTGTTACAAATGCTGTCGTTATTTAACAACTCGATTTGTATCTAAGAACAGAGTTTAAATGTATAAATAACTGTAAATCATTGTATTTATTATTTAAATAAGAACATAAATTAATTTTGTATATTACTCGCCGACGGGAATAAGTTAGATGTACATTGCTTATACATCTTCTCATTATGTATACACACACAGTAACATTTATCTGTCAACAAAACAATTGGTTAGATTAACAGCCACTAAAAATAAAATTTTAACACAAAAAAGAAGTGCCGTCTGTTCGGATGTGTGTAATGACCGTACAATATGATTTATTTGTTTAATAAAAAAAAATATGTGGTAAGAATCCGAGCACCTAGGACTATAAAACAACAGAACAGCTACGAGAATTTAAATTCCAGTTAGAGCATAATTTGCTTTATGTTATAAGATATATGTATAATATAATATAACATTTTTAGCAGTATAGTTCTTACCCCGCACGTTTAAAACGACAGTCAATATATATTTATTTAATGAAACAATATTAGAACGTTGGAATAAAATACTAGAGACTCGATCTGTGAAAAGGGGTTTAATGTACATGTGCGTGAAGTGTCGTCCTAGAATAGATTGTGCTGTCCGCACAGGCTAATTAGGGACGACACTTTCCACATAAACTCGATTTTTGCTTAGAAGAGACTTTCGTTAAACGAAAAATGTCATAAAAGCGGAAAGTGTCGTCCCTGATTAGACTGTGCGGACTCCACAGACTAATCTGGGACGAATCTGTACGCACATGCATTAAAACTCATTTTCACCGAGCAGGGCTCATTATGTATTTGCTAATATTTATTTCAAATGTTTCGAATGTGCATTTTCCTGTTGCTCATATGGAATAATAAATATAATTCAAAGTTTTCAAAGTATATCGGCAAGCTGTTAGTTAACATGGTAACTAATAGAATAAGGGCATACTCGAAATGGTAAAAAATTTTCTTCATGTATCTACTTTAAAACGTTAAGCATTTGGTGTAAACTTTTATGTAAAAATGAGATAATTAAATAATAACTTGATAGAACAGTATCTAATTAGTGTTCACAGTTTACAAAACAATAACAATTTGTAATAACTTGTGAGCTTACTTATAAGAGAATGTCACAAATATCAAACAAACAGTAGTCTATACGATAAATCATCGTATATTGTGAAAAAGAGTTGTTACATGAAAAATCTGCAGTATAGGGTAGGTAACATAAAGGTGGGATTATGATAGTGATAATGATAATACTAATAATGATGATTATATCAATCACGGTGATAATGATAGTGATGATTATACAGCTAGGAAGGGCAAATAGTACGATAACACTGAACATTAGGGGTGGTACCTAAGTCATAAGTCTACAAATTCAGTTTATTTTACACGCTATGGCATTTCCTATGTACAATACATACATGCACATGCACTTGTGTAGTGATTAAAAACTATTGCAATATCCGTTTCAAAATTGTAGTATGATTGAACGTACGTAGGTCCCCATACTATAAATAGGGTACTCGCCCATCGAAAGTTTGGGAAGGTAACCGTAGAGAAACTTTTAAGCGATTAAATAGTACGATTATACGTTTTATCGAATTCAGTTCATAAAATTGCTAAACGCTAATGTGTACAACTCTTTATGATAGAAAAAGTTTTATAAAATTAAACAAACATCTATATTATAGAACTATTCCGACAATTCGTAGAAATTCTGATGGTTATTTAGGCCAAACAATGTTATTAATTTCCACTTACATAGACAAAAAGTAGGAGAGATAGGTCGTTAGCTTGTTTTTACTATTCAATTGAATAAGAATTATTTATTAATATACAAATGACATGAATTCAACTTTCAAATCTCTGTATAATCTCTCTGGTGTACGGAAGAAACCCCCTCCGGAAAAAACCCCCTTCGCTAAAAACGGCAGGGCGGAAGAAACCCCCTTTCATAGTTTGCATACGCGGAAGAAACTCCCTCGCTAGTTTTGCATAGGCGGAAGAAACCCCCTCGCTAGTTTTGCATAGGCGGAAGAAACCCCCTTCCATAGCGGAACAAACCCCCTTCCAGACGATTTAGTTACATTCAAACGCACGGTAATTGTTTACAGAAATTCACTTTCATTTTCAGAAAGTTCCCGGGAAGCATGATTGCATGATTCAAATTTTTTTTAAAGACGAATGCTTCGGTTATTGAAGGAAAATATGTACGAAATATCTTCGTCACTATCGGCTCTGGGCGCTAATTTTGTGTTTTTGTTATTTTTATCAATCTAGTACGAGTTAACGCATATAAAATGGTATAATCTCACTGAAACGATTGCAAGACAAATTCACACGAGCATCTCATCATTAACAACTTGTGAACATACGGCCGGTACACCTCTTTACTCAGCACATAACAGTTAGGAAAAAGATTTTCGCACCTTCATTTAAATATATAAAAGGTCCTTTAATGTACCGGCTATTGTAGATAATGATGAAAAGGTTTGTCATGATCGGCGCCTTTGCGGCTCGTGTAAAGTTATGTACAGTTTTGTTTAATTACATTAGCATTCGGCTTTAATTGTGTGATTTTAGGGAATGATTTGACACACTCCCGTAAGTTGGTGTTAACGCGTTTTTAATACGAAACACACTTCCGAATGTAAATATTACCGCAACGTTGAAATATTTTTGCAGTGTAAATTTTATTTTGTGTTGACTCTTTTTCTCAATAAAAAGGGCGCGAAAATTATGCAGCATAGAAAGCGTGGGTGTATTGTGCGTTGTAACAAGCACACAACTAGTCAGGGGATTGATGCATGTTCGGAGGGAATATTTCATCAAGTCTATGAATAGTCACTTATGCCGAAATTTATTTGATACAAGAAAAAAAATGTCAAGGTTTGTGTTAAAGAAATTATTGAGAGCTTTTATCGTTAATATTTACCAGAAAGTGCTTTAAAAATGTTATAAACGGGATTATCGGGAAATGAATATAAACTTGAAAAGTAGCAAGCATGCAGTAATAGAGTCGGGTTGAAACGGATGTATTGGGTAATCGTTCGAGTCGGGATTTTACTACCTCTGCGGGAAAGACTTAACACTTAGGAAGGGGGTTTATTCCGCCCCTCTGAAAACACGAAGGGGGTTTATTCCGCCTGTCTGAAAACTCGAAGGGGGTTTGTTCCGCATATGCAAAACTAGCGAGGGGGTTTCTTCCGCGTATGCAAAATGTGAAAGGGGGTTTCTTCCGCTATGCCGTTTTTAGGGAAGGGGGTTTCTTCCGAAGGGGGTTTATTCCGGTAATCTAATCTCTTTCGTCACTTGTTGGCAAATTACAATTATTAAATTTAGATAATATGATCGCAAAATATACAGCTGGTTAATTAAGTGTAATAAGCAAAAATGATGAAAACTTAACATGGAATACCAAAATAAACTTTGGGGTTCGTTGGGGAACCAGTAACTTGTTAACCTCTTATACTTCTCGTAAAATTAGTGATAATTGATGTTTTTTAGGGTTCACTAGAAATAATGTTTTATCTGTCTAATTTGCAAATGTAATACCTTATGTGTATTAAACTTATTATAAACGTAAATGTTACCATTTGATATATGTATATAAAGTTTTAGTGTGTAATAGTAAAAGTAATTACCAATAATTGTGGCAAAAGTAATTTTCATGTACCTTATTTTGATACAACCTTAAACGATATGTATCTAGTGTCTTGTATTATTTTAATACTATTTTAATACCCGATATGTATCAAAAATAGACACAGCGTTTTTAAAGAAGACAGATAAATAAGCAGGAGATCTATCAAATTCAGCAACAACATTTATTTCAGCAATGAAGCTTACAATAAAGCTTCTAGCATAAAATAGTAAATGTCTGTTTTTAGATATATTCCGTAATGGAAAAAAATACTGATTGATAATGCTACAAAAATCAAAAAGTAAACTCACTGATCGCCTTCCCTAAATAATTCTGTAATTGTTGTTTTGAGAAATAAAATTTTGTGAGCTAAATGCTGTTACAACTTATGTACTGTTTTATGTGGCCTGTGAAACAAATAACAATATATTCTGTTCTGTTCTATAAATATACCTCTGGTTCAGTTGATTGTATTTATTATTTTATAAAGGAGTCAGCAAACTATTAAAATAAAATTGGTAGATTTTTGTATAAGCGTTTACACGCCAAATTCGATTTTTTAAATACTCGGAATAAAATTCTCATTATATTATTAATTTGAAAATGAGCAAATAAAGAAATATAGAAATGTAATTATAATTGTATATTTGGTAAAGATATTTCATTCTCCATTTATGTAATACCACTTATGATGTTGTGGTTGTTGTTGTTATAAAACCACTTGTTTACAATGTATTTAATATAAGAGAGACGGACATACTTTATTAACTTGACGCAATGGTAATATCGATTATTTAAGCATTCTTACGTGATTTACATATCATCAAATATTTTATGAAAATATTAAAGTAATGTAAAGCTGTTTGATTTAAATCAGAATGAAGATGTATAACATATTCCTGTCAGTTGATATACTTTACAAATGCTTTTATTTGCCTTTATATATATATCAGCAAAAGGAGTTAATTAATAAAGTATCAATCCTGTGTATTATCTCCGTTCATTGAAAAATACAGCGTCAATAAATGACAGACCCCAGCATATCCACATTATGCGTATAATCCTCATAAGCTCTCAACGGACCTACCACTGGGTTAATGCATTTTTTTCCTGTGCACCTGTTAGTTTTGATCACCGATAATGATCGCTGCTCTGTGACCACAGCAGGATATCAATGAACGGGGATAATACACAGGATTGGGGCCAATAGTGAACCAAATAAAGTACATTATTGTTGTAACTATGTACTGCATAGCTATTGAAGATTGCAAAATGGGTCTTTTGAACTGGGATTCATGTGTATTTTACTGTAATGTAACTTCTAAATGATTTTGGGGTTTCAGATATAGTTTTATATTATAACAAAATAAGTAGTTCTTTGTCGTTTAAGAACACGTATACTACATATACAATATTATCACATTCTATATACACTTATACAATTACTATTGCCAATTCATTTTGCGATATGTTGTCTGAGGAAGGACATTTGTTGCACGCTTTAGGATTTTTGCATCCTCTTTAAGTATGAATATTTTGATTTTTGCATCCTCTTTGAGTTTCACAGTGAGTGATTGACTAACTATGCGATTTACTTTTCGACGGTGTGATCGACTGACTGCGCGACTGTTTATGTAAGCGAGTGCCTGACTGTAAGAATGTTTGAGGGACGGACTCACTCCGCGAATGAACATGCGATTTACTGACAGTACGAGTTTACAAGTGCGCGATTGAAATACAGTTACACTGATTGAATAATTTGGCTATAACTTTTTTCATCAAACGCCATAAAACTGATAGAATGTAAAGAATGTATGTGATCTACCGTAAATTCGGCTAATGAAAATATTGAGCCGGAGGAAACTCACTAATTGACTTACTGTAAGAATGGGATTGATGGACTGAATATGCGAAAGAATGCGAAAGAAGCTGTGAGTGAGTGACAAGTGGGGTTACTAGATTAACCGAAAGCGCGCGCTTTCGGTATCGGTACCGAAAGCGCAAAATAATTACCGAAAGCGCATTGAATACGTGCGTCCGTCCGTCCCTTCTTCGTTAAGGCCGGGTTTCCATGTCTCCGCGTCCGCGTTCTGTGTCCGTGTCCGCGAAAAAAACGAACTGTTTGAAATCTGCTGGAGCGATTCCATGTATCCGCGTTCCGCGTCCGCATTTTTCGTCCGCGAATTGCGTCCGTGAAAAATCGCTCGGTGAGCGATTTTTCACGGACGCGGACTCAGTACACGGACGGAAGTGAACATGAATGGTCGACTTTCAAGCATAAATATTAGTGAAAAAATAATATATTTAGTAAGGGATCACTCTGAAATATACAACCAACGTAAGAAAGAATACAAAGACAAAGACATTGCATCAAACAATTCGAATATATATCGTCTACACTCTATAATCGCTTTTCAAAAGACACAGTATATATTTCAAACAAGATATAACGCTATAAGAAGTCGCTATTTATGTTCTTTTTTGTCTATGCGGGTTCACATTCAAGTTTTAAAGTCTGTAATACGAATAATCAGTAATGTTTATCAATATAACTATGCTAATTGTCATTAATTCAGCTTGTCCAGAGTGGCTTATCAGCTAGTTTCGGCTTTCTGTACTGTGGTGTTGGAGAAATTAGCTGATAGCGGTATGAAACATTGAGATATTTAGGATTTTTGTATACCTTGGGTTATAACAGTATTTAAATATTTTGTTAATAATTATTAATAACTTACCAAGGTCCTAAACTCTTCATCGTTCAGCTCTAAGTCTCTAATAAGATGGTAGTATGTACCGTAATTTTGACGGTTTCTTATGATGACACGTGACAAGTACCTATGTCTGCGTTTCCGTCTACTAACTTGCAGTGCTGCCGCAGCATAAAAAATGTGTGCTCTTCTAATAACGACATCCTAATCCAAGTACCACCACGTTTGGAATGAGCTTTTTACACGGAAAGGCTTAAATAATAAGCGGATGCATGGAAACGATACTCCGTGTCCGTATACGGAACGCGGACACGGAACGCGGACCCGGAGCGCGGACACGGATGCATGGAAACCCGGCCTAATCCGTCCGTCTGTTCATTCGTCAATTCGCTAATCCGTCCGTTCGTTCGTTCCTTCGTATGTCCGTCCCTTCGTCCGTCGGTCCATACGTTCGTGCGGCCTTTCGTTCGTACATAACATAACATGAACTTTGTTCAGTCTGTGCGTCAATGTCACCTATCAGCCTTATCGTTACTGTCTCTCATAACGCCCCACTGTGGTGTGGTCTTATGTCAAATATATCTATCTTGGTCTGATGTGCGGATGTAGTATCTTTAAATGCGGAACATGTAATACAATAATTAATTCAAGCACTTACACTTAACAAAAAAACACGATATTTCTTTATTTCCGTTATCAGTTTAAAAATGATGGTATTACTAAACAGTAAAACAGATTAATGCACTTGGCCGCTAGATGAATAATGTTATACAATTATTCTGGGCAAATTTATTATTTCAAAACATTTTTAGTTGGCAATGTTATTCACGTCCAATAAATATATCAGTTCTTCTTATCAACCAGATGCCAGTTGTCTGCTACTGTTTCTTATCATAATTGTATATATTACAATACACCATCAGCGGCCGAGCGCAGAATACTGCGCTTGGCCGCTAATTTTTGTTGTGTGGATTGCATCAAATTAAAGGTCAAATTCCGATTAAGTGCGCGTGCCATTGAACGTTAAGTTAAGCGAGAGATGGGAATTAAATTACCGTACACATAATTAAGAACTGAAACTATTCTGTCAGCTTGATTTATAAATCATGTTTCATCGCGCCAATATATTCATTATTTCAAAAATTGTATATAAAAGCAAAACGATTGAAATTATGTCCGAAACCCAGCTTTTCACATAAAATGACCTTGAACATAACGCCAGCAGACCCGATTGAATACACCTCATTTATTCCAATCAGGTAAATAACAAATACAATAATAAAACAGGGGAAGTCTACACTTTGTATTAGCAACCTGCTGTGATGATCCCTATCTTGTCAGCTCAATACACAGACACCTGGCTACCGTACTGGAAAAAAAGGATGAACTGCCAAAATAACTGATTTCATTTATTGCTAAACTGTTGTGTACATTTTAAATTAACAACGAGAATGGATCAATATCACCGTTGCACATTTTAATTAATTTCACAGTAATCTGTTCTTTAAATAGTGATAGCCTAATGAAAGACGGCGCTAATAAAGAATAAAGTGTGAAGGTGGATATTAAGAAATAAGATCCATTTTCGCATGACACTGGCAGTATAGAATGTAGTCTTATATAAATAAAACACTTTTAAGACATGGATAAAAGATAAATAAGACACATTTGAATCTCTCATTTCTTAAAAAAAATAAGCACGTAGTCACAAATAAATAAGATACGTTTAAGAAACAGAAAAAAATATATATAAGATACATTTGCATATTTCATTTCTTTAAAAAAAGCTCGTGAATCTGAAGCAATACATTTAGTTCTTACACATTATTCTAAAAGTCGACAGACAACATAAGTTCAATGAGGGAACCACAATTAAATAAGATCCATTTTCGCATGATACTGGTCTAACGAATTTTTCAAACATTCAATTAATAGAGAGCAATATCTGGCTGTCATCATCGAACCTAAATTTGGTTGCAATAGAAGTCAAAATTGATGTGTAATGTTTTGTTTTTCAACTTCTTGCTCCAGAAAATGTTTTTTATTTACTTTCTCCATGTACATTAGTTAGTCCGTTTTAGCGTTATGATTAACTCAACAATAATGGTGAATTGAGTGTTTTTATCAAAGTTGTAACAACTAGCAAAATAACGGCGCACAGACATTTCACTTAACAAACGTAGTAGGTGTACGTTTCGGCGGCTACTGCGTCTGACTGCACTAAAATAATTACGCTTTAATATCAAATGATCAATTATATTCAAGTCACATAGAAGCCGCTCATATCTTATTGAGACGCAAGGTAAAGGGTGTTATAAATGGGCTTCAGTTATCTGAATCCGTACCTATGTTGTCCGAAGATAAGAGTCACTGGAATGTGGAAAAATTAATGGAACCAGTAACACAGCCTGCTTGCCAAATTCACTACACCCATAATTACCATTGGGTCGTGTCGATTTTGCATGATAATCAAATATTTCTATTGGACAGCTTAGGTAACGATCGTTCTAGAGACAGATTAATACCACATGGCCTTCAAATACAACTTTCAGTATTATATGGTAAAGACAAAGAATACATTGATATCACAATTCCGACCGTGATGAAACAAAACAATAATGTTGATTGTGGAGTTAATGCCATTGCCTTTGCTAACCAGTATTGCCTCAATAAGCAATTGGAATTCGAAATAATTTTTGATTCTTCTAAAATGAGATCGCACTTGATGCACTGCTTCGAGCAAGAAGAGATATCTCTTTTTCCGGTCACCCCAAAAACGTTAAGTAAACGTAGTATGCTTCATGTGAAACGCGAACGGATAAATAACTACTGTTTGTGTAATCTTCCCGAATGCGTTGACAATATGATTCAATGCGACCGATGTCCTTCTTGGTATCATAGATCGTGTATAAAAATACCATTGGATGTGTCAATGAATAATAAAGTTTTTGTTTGCATTAAGTGCAATGTAACTGACTGCTCAACTGACATACCGACCGCCTCCAATTAATCTAATATCGACTAAATATTTGTCACCGTAAACATAAAAACATCATTTTAAAACGACCACATCAGTCTAGCGCCAGCAAATAAAAATACCAAAAAATCGCGCGATCTATATACTTATACAAAATATAAGTACAATCCTATCACATAGCAGGATTTTGGTGACCGGTTGCCTTCGGTATTATGCCGTACGCCGACTCGCCAACGTCCTGCACTATCTCTACAGGCTAGTGTACATAACATGTGACTTATAATTTAATAGTTGTGCAATATAACTGTTAATGCATTTCCTTACTAACCTCTGTGTATCTATATCTATCCAGTAGTCGAACTCAAAATATCTAGAGTAGGGCGTACCAGTATGCATTTGTACATAATAAGGATGTTTCGAGTTATGTCAATATTGTTTCAGTATATTTTTATACTTAATTGTATCATGACATCAAGTTATACTGAAGTCGTAATTCTGCGTAAATTTCTTGTTCTGTACAGTTTTTGAAAATTGTTTTTTTTTTCCATAGTAACGAAGTAATGGTTAGGAGAAATACAAACTTGTTAAAACACTGTCATTTGTTAGACTTGTACTCGCGCGTTTCTGTTATGTTTTGCAGTCAAACCCATGTGTTACTGTCGTGCCATTCCAGTGGTGTCACGAGATTTCGTCAAACTACAAGAATGCTACAGCACGAAGAAAATACCAGAACATTGTGCTCATAATTTTCATAAGACAATTAAATGATTTTCACTTTTTCCATTCACCTATATTTATACTCGAACTGTTATTGTTATTGTTGATGTTTGCTTACAGTTTATACTTAACGATTGTTAGTAGCATATATTACAATATATGTTTGTACTGACCGTATATTTTAATAAGACTAATACTTAAATCCCATAAACTGTTGCTTGTTGTTTTTACAGCTTATTATAAAGTTATCTTTATTGTCGATAATGAGCCTTTGCACACACTTTTTCGAGCCAATGTTTGAAACTTAAACGGAAAAAAACGATCGCTTACATCTAATTTTACTTTGATTGTTCGTGTGCTCATACTGTTAAATGACAAATGGTCGATAAAGTGAAGTAAGATCAACAAATAATACCCACTGTAAGAACGTGACCGTCGCGTTTAAACGTGAACTCAACGAACGTTTCTATTGTGGTTCGCGAACGTTATCTACATCGTATGTGTTAAAACAATTTCTATCAATAACTGCATTAACCAAAATTAAAGTAATATTTTCATAAAATGATAATAGTTTATGACTTATTAGGCATTTTTCAAAGAACAGAATTTAAAACAAAGTACATGCATTTTTCAAAGATCAGAATTTAAAACAAAGTACATTAAAAAAATCTTCGTTAATATGTTGCTTTGAACCAAAACAAGAATCATCTGTGGCTCGGCACGAGATAAGGACACCACCATCTTGTCAAGAGATGACTTTTTCATTATAAAAGTGCAAAATCTGACAAATTAAAATCAGAAATTTTAGCTCTGACTTCTCAATAGGGACGAATTTGTGACACTTTTTATGTTTACTATTTAACACCGATTTTGATTAAAAGCAAAACAAGTATCATGTGTGGCTTGGAACGAGATCAGGACATCACCATCTTGTCAAGAGATGACTTCTTCATTATACAAGTGTAAAATCTGACACATTATAATCTGAAATTTGCGCTCTGAATTCCCAGGTGGGGACGAAGTTGCGACACTTGTGATGTTTAGTCTTTAACACCGTTTTCGCAAATTTTGTCAATAAAAGCCAAACGATTTTATGATATGTAGTGCATGTAATGACCAACCTTATGACTGTAAGCCTCGCCACAAATGCCGTTGTAAATGGTTAAACTGCTTAACACGTACATTGGGCCGCAAAATGTAACAGGCAAAAAAAAACATAATGATATCATGGATGAAATGAAAAGACAAATCCAGTGTATTTCATAAAAAAATAAGATGATTGAAAGGTCATTACATAACATAACATGGTATGTGTTTGTAAAACACAATACACAATGTCCCTTTTTGAGCGATTTTGACCCATATATTTGACCTTTGACCTTGAAGGATGACCTTGACCTTTCACCACTCAAAATGTGCAGCTCCATGAGGTACACATGCATGCCAAACATCAAGTTGCTATCTTCAATATTGCAAAAGTTATGATTTTGACCCATATATTTTACCTTTGACCTTGATGTTTTTGTAAAAAAAAGTGTGACATGTGCATAATACACCCCATTTAAAATCAATGGATGCAATGTAAAAAAGTACATTATTCACAGGGAGCTAGAGACAGACAGATTTGGAAACTAAAACGAGCAAATTCATTGACAATGTGTAAACAGTGCTGAGTGAACATAGAATTTCTTGTATTCAAAAGCTTGTGCAGAAACAACATAACATTTCTACATTATATTCCCTTAAAATACTTTATCATGCTTAATATTCATAATTATGGATGAAAGGCTGATTAAAAAACAGACACAAGATATACATCAATGCCATTATAACCACATATTCACCCTTACAAAAAAAACTGTATTTTTAAATTCTTTGATGAAAACTGACCTCTTAAGTCTTCAATTAAATACTTGATATGTTAAAAAGGTCCATCACAAGACAATTACTGGGCAATACATGTATATAGTCCGTGTTACCACCCACACACAGCTCAAACTGACGGTTAGATGTAAACATGGTACGGTAAGGTTGCACCAGGATCTTCCAGGTTCATTTGTGAAGATCTGCAATGAAAATATATAACA
Source organism: Dreissena polymorpha (assembly GCF_020536995.1). Lineage (NCBI taxonomy): Eukaryota > Metazoa > Mollusca > Bivalvia > Myida > Dreissenidae > Dreissena > Dreissena polymorpha. Next base: position 187,627,608 of record NC_068355.1, on the reverse strand, counting down.
ATGACTGATAATTTATGACTGCAACGTTCCACAAACACATCAATAATACATCAATACAGTGGTAACCACATGTTATTTTTCCCTTCATTGTTGTTTTCTTATTGAACTTAATATTTGTAAAAATAACACAACACATTATAAATCAAATGATACACTGTTATCAACATGAAAATAAGATTTTTGTTTTGTACATAATTTATTTCTGTTCCCTCCAGATATGCATAGTGAAAAGAGCTAAGGCATTTTTGTTTAATAAATTCTGTTAGTTTTTATCTAAACATCCGCATACCATGGATAAGATAATCAATAAATCATATGTTGTTTTTACTAATGGAAAAAATAGAATAAATAGTAAACACAAATGAGGTAAACAATACATGGTGTGAGTCATACCATACCTGCTAATTACAGTATAAGCACATCTTTTGGTACTATGTCGTTATTCCCAATCAGTATGTTATGATGTGGATCAGCTTTGGACACATGCCCCTACATGTATATCATTGGAGTTCTTCACTGAAACAACAAGATACAGGCCTTAACAAAATTATTGCAAAATATATATGTGTGGTTTTAATTATATTTAAACATAATATATTACAAATAAAAAAAAATGCCCGCACAAGTATTGAATCTGGTAACAATCTTACCAATATTCCAAAACATATGAGCAGACAACCTTTAAATTGTCTAAAACTGGAAACTATAGTCTCTAAAGTGACTTCCAAATTTGTGTTGTTCTACATTTTTTATTTCTTTTTTTGTTTTAACGAATCATTATTTTTGCGCATCACTGCTTTAATTTCAACTTGATCATGAACACTTAATTGACATTGATAACGCATTCATTAATCCTTTCAGTGCGGGAACCAAATTTTGAAGGCCTTTGCAAACAGTTTGGATCCAGATGAGACGCCACAGAACGTGGTGTCTCATCTGGATCCAAACTGTTTGCTTTTCTGATAGTATTTTTTGAAAAAAAAATCAAAAAATGCTAATTTCAGAAATTCAGCAGACGACATTTTAGCAGACGACGAATTTTCCAGCATGTAAAGGGTTAATTCTGGTGTTACAAATAGAATTGCGATTGCTTACAGTCCATTACAGGATTGCACACAGATGTTTAACACAAATTTTATAATACATGTACAGTCAAGTTACCATTACCGGATCAGTAGCGTAATAAAGTTGTTCTGGTGAAAAGCAATAAATGTTTTGAGACTTCTTTTACATCAGTTTGATTAAATATTACCTTTGCTCGCTGATTCAGCATATAGTTTTATTTTTAAACGCAGGCAAAATGTATTTGTGATACCTTTTTTTCGCTGCAGAATTCATGTATTAACAGATCAGTTGTAGCCATAACGGATCACGTGATCGAAACCACTCAGGGGGCTTCTACCACGCTATTTGAACTGTCGAAACATGAACTGTGTTGTTTACAATGCCCAAATTACATTGCCAGTTGTAAATTATATTCATTTGTTTTTGTTATAATTGTTTTCTATATGTGATTGAAAATGCTGTGTTCAAAATATCATCCAAAACTGACAACTATTTATCGGGAAGCGCATTCTTGAATATGAAAGTGATCCTCTATGGGTAATGATCCGGTAATGGTAACTTGACTGTATCTACTACAACCTAATTCCATATTCATTTGACAGTCTTTCAGCTATCAATTGATCAACAGTTATACAATCATCTTAAAAATAAATAAAGTGAAAGTAGAAAACTTTGAGAAGCATATAAGCACTAAAATGTATCAAAGATGTGTTACTTCAGTTGATGTCATTTTAAAATCGTATAATAAGAAATGATTTCAATCATTTGACAGATAAATTGTGAAGCGTTTTAGATTTTGACAACTGTGCAACAGACAGAAATATCCGCTAAAATCGTCATTATGAGAGCCAATACGTCTCATAAACACGTTATGATTGATGAAATATATTCTTTTTACAGGAAATGTTTTTTCCACATACTACTTCTTGAAGCAAACAAACTGAAAATCTATGAAAAAATATACCTTGGCAAAATCCAGAAAGTTTATCCGAAAATTAACAATGTTGATCTGCCATTCCATGCCCTACTGTTTTGATTGTTATATTAACTTAGGTTAATCTACACCATAAAATATCAAAATAAAAAAGGTAAACAGCAATATTTAAGTATCCATCGTGTATTTTTAACATCAAAAAATAAAATTAAAATAACTAAACCATAATAAACACCATAATAACGGACAGTGATTACCGTCTGCAATTTCCTTCTTTGTTCATATCGTATGCAGTTTTCAACGTTATCTATATTGTATGCAAATTCCGTAAGCGTTTTAGTGAGACCCGTAACGGAAGGAGAGTGTCGGCCAAACAGCAATCGGTAGCCTTCCACACCGGTCTACACGTCGTTTTCCAATGTTTGTTTTTGTTTCGATTTACAACTAGCATTGTTTTTGTTAGTCCAAATAATTAGACGTAAATCGACCTCATATTTATAGGAGTTTGTTTTTGTGCGATGTTTTCCTCAGCTGACAGAACGCGCGAAAATTACGTCATGCAATTTTTCAGACTGTGTCACTATTTTTTCGGTTACAAAATACGTATATTTAAGTAGTCGTATTTTATGTAAGTTGCATTTACGATTTCGTTGATGAAACGGAGTTTATGTAAAATCGTAAACGACTACATTAATCTCGATACATAATTTACGATCGTATAAAAATACGTAATTATTGATGAAACGGCCCCCAGAGTCGTAACATATTTATGTCACGCTATAAATCAAAGAAAGCTAATTTTCTTGGATACATTTCTACATATATTGGTGAATTAATATAAATTACTGCATCGGGGAATATCTTAAGGTTCAAATGTTTCGAATGCATCTTACAATAGAATAAAATAACTCTAATCAGTCTGAAATTCACAATTTTGACGCCATTGTCGCTTTGTCACGTGACGAGTTTTCATTTGGATACTTTCGGATCGACCTTGACATTTTATGCTGAAATGGTAAACAGACTTTCGTTTTCTGAAATCTATTATTTGTGATTAACAAATTACTTCTGGTGGATTATAAGACTGATTTCATTGTGAATCAGGTAGTTTAAAATAATATTCACGTTGAGTTTGTATTTACACTACAATTTGTTTACAAAACAAGCAAGAATAATCTTAAATACCGAAAAATGTCATTCTGAATTTAAAAACACCTGAGCACATGGTATGTTACTAAAAATAGAAATAACGTAATATGACCGTGAAATCTCGGGAGATTCGCATTTCAATGAATACGTTACATCGCATACATTACAAGATAGTATTTTGGGAAAGAATATATAATTTAAATGTGAACAATGTCAATCTTTCCGATCAAGTGGTTGATTTGGACCAATAACTGCATTTAAAAGCTGTTTTGAACCGGTCTTTGTTAACTGTCAACTTTTCGGGAATTTCTGGTTGACTTTCCTAATGGGGTTGGTCCATAACTATAAAGTCATGCCATTCAAAAATCATAAAAAGCGACATTTAAAGTTATGGTAGCCAGAACTATGTAAACAGTAAAGTGTAAAAAGGCTTATTTTTCACATAGGAATAGTTCAATAAATATTATGGCAAATACTTCAATTTATATGTCAACAGGCTTGTAAATACTTGTAGAACAGATAAGTAAATGCTAGGCTAATAAAAAAAATATTATGCAAAATGTTGCTTTTGAAGAATTATACAGTGCATGCATGAAATTATCAAAATAACAAACGGAGTTAAATTGAACAAATTCCTTTGGTCAAAATATTGTATACACTTAATGTTAGGTACTACAAATGAAAAGTCCACACAACACACACCAACAATCCTAAAATATCCAAAAGAAAAACATCAAAGAATGTCAAAGTTAACAAAATAATTGGGAAACTACTTTTAGTATGGTGGACTTTCCAGTGAACCTTTATTGTCAAATTTACTTATTTACTCGCAATACAGTACTCATTATAGTCACGAAATGACACTAATACAAAAAATAAACTATATTACCAAAAGGCATAAACATGTATTGTTAATTTGAAATATATAAGACTCGGAAAGACGACTAATTTGCTACCTTAAAACAAATTACAACATGTTTATGTCACTGCTCGAACACCATACCTTTTCGTCAAACACGTGGGGCATAAAACATCCGGTTTAAAGGAAGCCGACATAACAATATTTTAATTAACGATCTAGGCATAATATTTATGGGATCGAAAAATTAATTACACAAATATTGGGCACACGTTACTCCTATAAATATGAGGTCGATTTACATCGACCTCATATCGTTTAACGTTATTTTGCAATAGCATCGTTCCGACATGAATTCATGTCAGAAGCTTTAATGGCATCAAATTCATATAACAGCAGGGCTCGCACTGTCGTTCGCCATTTGAGCCATTTGCGAAAATATTGAGAAATTGGCTCAAGAAAATTCTGATTTGCGAAAATGCTAAAATCTTTCAAATCTTCATTGAAATTATCCGCCATTTAAATCCAGACTGGTTTTCTATAGTTTTCTCTTTGTTTTATTAAAAGTGTTCGCAAATTGAACAATAAACGAAAACCGTTCTGCACCAGAACATGAGACATCGTTTGACCTTTTTGTTATTGAAGTGCACGTGGTAGCTGGCCAATCAAAATTGAGTTCGCTCACACATAATATTGGGTCAATCATGCGTAGACACTTGGAATACACAGTTGATATTGTCGTCTGCCTACAATTTATCGGCCGATGGCAAACGTCGTATTTAAAGATAAACAAATGACAAGAGCAACAATAAATAATTTCTCAGCTGATCACTTTAGACCTGTCTACCGACTTATCGATCTGAATTAAAGGATGATCATTAAATAATTAGTTCTATGTTGATGATGTTACACCTTTCTGACGATTATCAACGTTATCGTTTGAAATAAAAGGTGATAATTAAGTTGTTTTACCCAAAAGCTATGCTATTGTAAAGAAAAATGTCAACCAAATGATATATTTATTACGTATTTGCTAGGCTACCAATTTTCATTTTCTGCAAACAAACGATATGCAAATTCTATTTCAAGTGCAGAACGCGTACAATTTTTCGGACTGTCGTTTTCGGATTACACTATTTTTCGCAATCTCCACGCAAAGTTGTCGTTCCTTGCTCTCACATACAACTCTGCGAAATGCTCAGCTTGCCATTTTGTCTATAAAATAGGTGAAACCGAACAAACGCATTCAATGTATATTTGATTAGATATTTAAGATCGCATGCATTAAATTAAGAAATATGACTTAAATGTACGATAAATCGTGCAAAAACTTGTGAGTTTTAATGCAACTCTTTGGAACTAATTTATTGCCCATTTACGCAGATGAAATCATTCCACGCACTTCACAAATGTAAACAATTGAACATATTTTTTTTGAGTTACGTTAGGAATTGCTAGACGTGTGTATGTATGTTGGTTTCTTAACATAAAAAAAACATATCAATTTTATAATAATGAATTAAGACTGATATAAGATATCATGGTATGAGATGGTTTTCTTTAATGCAGTGAATGCAATGTAACCGTCGTGAAAGAGATTGTTTAGTATTCTGTAACCTCAATGATGAACGCTTAAAATGATCATGACATAAATGAGACGCTTTCATAACAATAGTCCCTTCTGAGCCCAACACAGAGGTGAATGTAATGTAACCATCATGCAAGAGATTGTATTTTTCGCCAATTTAAATTTATTTTCGGAGTTCTTTATAGAAGAAATAGAATGCCGAATACACATGCGGTAATACAGACGATATGGTTTATATTATTTCGAATTGTATTCACTTGAAATTGCAATTGGAAAGACTATAATAAAGAACAATTTGTAAGTCTCTGGGTGGGGTATGGGGCTTTGCCCTTTATTCCTGTTGGGTTCCTGGTTCTAAGACCCCCGGCCTAATTTTCAGGATTTCAAATTCGGGACAACTTACTCCACTGTTTAGTGTTCATGTAAAAATTAACTTATGTTAGTACTTTGAAAAGCACCATAATAATTACTTCTATATTGAAAACTGCATGTTATATTATATGTGATATGCCCTTGTTGTCATAAAAAGAAATATGAACAAGTTGATAATATATATTATTATTCTAAAACCACTTTTCGCTCGCCGAAAAACGAAATCTAGTTGGCTCAATGAAATTTTAATATAATCATGCAATAAATTATTAAACATAAAATATAAACATTATTTTACTAATTGCACTAGAATAATGTTTATACAAACTTACAAGTAATGATAGTCCAGACCTTAAAACACTACCACTGTTCAAATTCCATATTGTTGCCATATAGCACTGTGTAAATTGAAAGTCGCATAATGTTACCTCATTGGTCGGTTAATTTATAAATGCATTGTTTCTCTATATAAAGTATTCGATTTAGACAAAAATAATAATTTACGTGGAATGTCACATTAGTTTACCATTAAAACTTTGATCTTGCCGTGTGTGTTAATGGACGTTATTAATTATGTTATACTTATTTTTGTATTTCATTAAGAATAAGAACGTATAGCCCTTTTTGTTAACTGATTTAAGCAAACGATTCGCGGCTTATTAAGTTAAGACACGGAAAATAGTTAAAGCGACACTTTCATTTAAAGGTTTAATGTGAACAATATTAAATGAAACCTTTTTTGGTATTAATGTATTTTATTGACATGTTAAATTCGATACTTGAAAAGGTGTTTAGTCTTTAAAAAGATGTCGCTGATATTGTTAATTTCAATAACTGTTAATATTCTCAATGTTGTATAAGAAATTGAATAGTGTCACTGAGTTGTATTCCCGCCTAAAATCCGATATCGTAAAACGCGCAACGGTTAAGAATAAGGTCTGAATACGTTTAAGTATTCAGATCCGAATATCAGCAGCTGTGCCAGCTGGGATGCCCTGTATGGATTTAACAACCGCAAGCGAAACAACATTCTTTTTTTATGTCCCCCACTATAGAAGTGGGGACATATTGTTTTTGCCCTGTCTGTTGGTCTGTTTGCGCCAACTTTAACATTTTGCAATAACTTTTGCTATATTGAAGATAGCAACCTCATATTTGGCATGCATGTGTATCTCATAAAGCTGCACATTTTGAGTGGTGAAAGGTCAAGGTCATCCTTCAAGTTCAGAGGTCAAATATATGTGGCCAAAATCACTCATTTTATGCATACTTTTGCAATATTGAAGATAGCAACTTGATATTTGGCATGCATGTGTATCATAGAGCTGCACATTTTGAGTGGTGAAAGGTCAAGGTCATCCTTCACAAGGTCAAGGTCATCCTTCAAGGTCAAACATCATATAGGGGGACATTGTGTCTCACAAACACATCTTGTTAAGTCTTGCACTTCGACTCCATGATCACAGAAATAACATTGAAATCCCCAAACCAAGATAATATTTGCATTTAGAGTAAGAAGTATGCACAAGAGTTAAATTGGTTGATAGAACGATAAAGGGTAAGTTATCTAAAGGATTTAAGTATAGTGTATGTCCATTAATACAGTGTCGGAGACTTTTTTCGCTTTTAATGAACTATTCGATTATCAATATTATGTTTCGATGATTATTATGTCTCACTCATAATGAGCTTCTCCACCTTTATTCATGATTTAAATTTTGTTCATGTACGTTTATGTATGTTTTGTTTACTTGTGAGTGTGTGAGTGTGAGCATAGGGCTGGTGCGTATTTCTGCAATTTTGTTTTCTTTTTGTTGACTTCTTATGAAAATATGTTGTTCTCGTGGGCCCCATATGGCGTATTATAATTAGATCGAAATAAACACCTATCATATATTCTTTAAAAAAATGTTTTATTAAAGGAGCCTTTTCACAGATTTTTGGCGTGTTTTGAAGTTTGTCATTAAATGCTTTATATTGATAAATATAAACATTGGATCTAAAAAGCTCCAGTAAACAATCAAGAATAAAATTTAAAAAAAGTGAAAAAAAAGTAGCCCGCATCAGGGCTGAAACCAGTGACCCCGGGAGTCCTGGAGTAAAAACCAATTAGACCGCTCGGCCATCCTGCCAAGTATGTATAAGCGACCTATTTTAAACTTTATATAAGCAATCTTTGTAGTTTTACAAAATTAAACGACAAAAACAGAATTCTCCAAATTATTCAATCGTTTGGCGTTGCAACGCTTTATAATTTTCAGGTTTTTAAATCGCCAAAAGATGCATATAATGGCTATATTAGACCATGGTAAATGTTCAGTATAACTGTCTCCTCACAAAAAATCATAACTAAAAAGAAAATTTGCGAATCTGAAACAACTTTTTTCAATTTTGTCAATTTACCAAAACGTGAAAAGATCCCTTTAAGTATTATTCCGTGTTTGCTGTCAAACACATTTTTATTAAAGAATACATTTCATAACGTTGGGCAACAACTAATGATGCATACAACTGGTAGTTTTAACACACACATAAAGGTTTCATTTAATTAAAGAGTACAGAAAGCTAAAAAATGATGTGGTTTGTTGTACAACAACAATTGGTTATGTGTAACCTATTCAAAAAATAATTTCGTTCAAGATAATTCAATGTATTTCTATAAATGACAAACACACTTCGTGTGTTGTGTATGTTTATTATGTCCCCCACTATAGTAGTGGGAACATATTGTTTTTGCCCTGTCTGTCTGTTGGTCTGTTTGCGCCAACTTTAACATTTTGCAATATATTTTGCTATATTGAAGATAGCAACTTCATATTTGGCATGCATATGTATTTTATGAAGCTGCACATTTTGAGTGGTGAAAGGTCAAGGTCAGAGGTCAAATATATGTGGCCAAAATCGCTTATTTTATTAATACTTTTGCAATATTGAAGATAGCAACTTGATATTTGGCATGCATGTGTATCTCATGGAGCTGCACATTTTGAGTGGTGAAAGGTCAAGGTCATCCTTCAAAGTCAGAGGTCAAATGTATGTGGCCCAAATCGCTTATTTTATAAATACTTTTGCAATATTGAAGATAGCAACTTGATATTTGGCATGCATGTGCATCTCATGGAGCTGCACATTTTAAGTGGTGAAAGGTCAAGGTCATCCTTCTCAAGGTCAAGGCCATCCTTCAAGGTCAAACGTCATATAGGGGGACATTGTGTTTCACAAACGCATCTTGTTGAAATGATTTTTCATCTGATTGTGTCGGTAAGTCGGACCGATTATCTTAAATCACTTGTCGGTCCCAAGAAAAAATTGCCGGTCTGGACTGGCAGACCGACGGTTTTGGCGAACCCTGATTGTCATTGACATCCAGAGCCTATGGTTTGAACATTTTTAATGTTCAACTCACATGATTTCGCGAATGGCAGCAAATAAATAAATTCACTTTTGGAAAGCAACTTATACACTGATTTGAAACACCATAATATCTGTTTGCATGCTCGAATTTACAGCACCAGCAGGTTAAAAGAGGAGAGACTGAAGTGAAAGAGAAAGGGACTCAATTCCATAAATTGGTAAGAATTGTAGAAATTTATCAATGTGTTGAATGATATATTTTTAACTCATTATATGCCCCCCCTTTGAAAAAGAGGGGGTATATTGTTTTGCACACGTCGGTCCGTCCGCAGGGCTTTTTTTCCTGACTTTGTGAAGCGGCCCTGGCCCCTCACTTTGTGAAAAAATGAGTCGCGAACTTGTCAAAATTGTGAAAAATTGAGTCGCGAACTTTTCAAAATTGTGAAAAATTGAGTCGCGAACTTCTTAAAATTGTGAAAAAACGAGTCGCGAACTTCTTTAAATTGTGAAATTCAAAGTTCAATGCATTAGCATAGCTAAAGCATGTTAAACACTTGAATATTATCAAATTTCCTTAAATAATGCAATAAAGGCATATTTTCCTTCTATGAATACTGTATTTGATACAATAACAACACATATACATATATCTGATTTGCAAAAAATTATTCATGTACCAAATGCAACTAAAATACCTGGTCCCAACAATTCTTTACCACAGGAATAACATTTATAAACATAGAACATTTCAAGGGCACATAACTCAGAAATGTTCTGGACTTTACAGCTTTAGAACTTTTACTCTTGAAAATGTCAATAATTCTCTCAAAATCTGAAGAGGAAAATTCCTTCTTCATGATAATTTTCATGTTCTGTGAGCCTGACCCTCGCCAGTGTATGATGATCTCCCTGGGAGGTTGTCATTTGATCTGAAACATTAGGTATACATTGAAAAACAGTACTTTTGTAAGAAATGTAAACAAGCTATTTTATTTTTCACATTTTTTCACAAAGCATAAATAGACTACATACAAAGTTTGAATCATGAATATGTGTCATGAATATGCATTTAAATGAAAAAAAATATATATGAAAAAACCACATTATTACATGTACTTTAACCAAGATTTCCAATCGTAAACAGATACGAATAACAAGTCTCGGTCATCAATACTAGGGGACGTTTTGACTAGGGGCCGTTTTGACTAGCTTCCATCAATACATAAGCCGCGGCAGATACTTTCACTTTTATCAAATGACTTTCCTTATAATGTTATCAATGTGCATGTTTCAAATCTTACCCTTCCGTAGAAAGCTTTTGTTTCTTTACTGTTATCCCAAATTTAAATAAATCGGGATTATTTTGCGTTTTTTTAAATTTTCTTCGTGTTGTAGAGAGCGTTCGGCGTCGCCATTTTTTATAGTGACGTTGCTGGGCAGAGCTTTTACTATTTACGCATGTTTCACCGGTTACACAACACTTTAAAATCGATTAAAACAAACAAACATCGGTAACGCGAGTCGACAGTTTTTCTCGAATTCGGAATTAAAAACGAGGTTATGAAACTTATATTTCTGTTCCGAAATGGCTGTTTTTGACAGTTTTGAGCACAAAAAGTCCGTTTTTCACGATTTAAAACGGCCGTTTTTGTAAATATTCACGGCCATGTCAGGTTTGTGAATTGGCCGTGTCAAAATTGTGAAATGTCCGTCCACGGCCAATCGCAAAGAAGGAAAAAAAGCCCTGGTCCTTATGTCCGTCTGTCCACCAGATGGTTTCCGGATGATAACTCAAGAATGCTTAGGCCTAGGATCATGAAACTTCATAGGTACATTGATCATGACTCGCAGATTACCTCTATTGATTTTGAGGTCATTAGGTCAAAGGTCAAGGTCACGGTGACCCGAAATAGTAAAATGGTTTCCTGATGATAACTCAAGAACGCTTAGCCTAGGATCATGAAACTTCATAGGTACATTGATCATGACTCGCAGATGACCCCTATTGATTTTCAGGTCACTAGGTCAAAGGTCAAGGTTACAGTGACATAACTTAGAAAAATGGTTTGCGGATGATAACTCAAGAAAGCTTATGCCTATGATCATGAAACTTCATAGGTACATTGATCATGATTCGCAGATGACCCCTATTGATTGTCAGGTCACTAGGTCAAGGTCACGGTGACCCGAAATGGTTTCTGGATGATTACTCAAGAACGCTTATGCCTAGGATCATGAAACTTCAAAGGTACATTGATCATGACTCGCAGATGATCCCTATTGATTTTCAGGTCAAAGGTCAAGGCCACAGTGACTCGACTTAGAAAAATGGTTTCCGGATGATAACTCAAGAACGCTTACGCCTAGGATCATGAAACTTCATAGGTACATTGACCATGACTCGCAGATGACCCCTATTGACTTTCAGGTCACTAGGTAAAAGGTCATGGTGACTTGACACAGTAAAATGGTTTCCGCATGATAACTCAAGAAAGCCTACGACTAGGGTCATGAAACTTCATAGGTACATTGATCATGACTCGCAGATGACCCCTATTGATTTTCAGGTCACTAGGTCAAAGGTCAAGGTCACAGTGCCAAAGAACGTATTCACACAATGGCTGCCACTACAACTGACAGCCCATATGGGGGGCATGCATGTTTTACAAACATCCCTTGTTTTTAAGATTTTTGATGCTGTGTTTGTGTATTTATGATTATTTTTGTCATTGTTGTACCTAAATCTTATATGAGTAGTTGAGTCATATAAAATAAATGTTAAGGCCACTAGAACAGAACAATTGTTTTATTTAAGCATTCTATTGTTTTATATATTTCAGATCCTGATTTATACTGTAGGATTAACTGCTATTTGAATTTTCGTCTGCATGTATTTCATAAAGGACTGAAAAGCATTTCTTCATTATTAAAAGAAGTGAACTGTGAACTATCTTATTTATGATGTCTTGTTTATTGGGATACAACACAGCCGTAACCATCCGGGTTACAGTATTATAGACTATTTTAACAGAATTATACTTTAACTACATGTACTTTAACATGTAAAACTTCATACACTAGAGTATCAAAATTGGCGACAGGTTCATTTCTAATGTTTTGAAACGTTGGCCTATGGTTGAAAAGTTTTATCGCACATCTTGTGTTTGAATTTATTTGTGTTTCAGTGTTAATTTTAACTTCTAAGGTTGATAAACTTTTGGATCTAGCTTTATTTCTTTCATATTTCACAAGAAATATACTTGAACGATTTGAACAAAAAGGTTTTAACATTATAAACAGTAACAAAATGGCAACAGGTTCATTGTCTTCGGTTCCAAAACGTTTGCGTATGGTTGAAGACTTTTCTTGCACACGTTGTTTAGAGAAGAATCTTACGGAATCTGCAGACATTTATTGTGAAAAATGTTTAAGGTTTTATTGTAAAAAATGTGTTATCCTGCATAGTCAGTTTTTTACAAAACATATGACATGTGGAAGGGAGGATATTAAGAAATGGCCAGTTTCTAAGGCGGTGGAAGATTTTCTCAGGAAGTGTGAGGTGCATGAGGATGAAACACTGACACAGTTTTGCCATGACCACAGTCAGCTGTGCTGCTCTGCATGTGTTGGAACAATTCACAGGTATCTCACACATTTATATTCCTTTAGTTATTAATAATTAACAGCGCTTTCGCTAGCTTTTAAAAGTTGGAAGTCCTGACTTCCAAACCATAAATCTTGGATGTCCCAAACATAAATTTTGAAGTCCCACTTTTATTTCATAATTTTAATAGACCCCACCGAATGTGATTTCGATGGATACAAACATGTTCCTTTAATCTGTAAATAAACGTATAATATAGATAGATCTTTGCATTTTCCAACTCTATCCATTACCGGATAATCCAGTATTATTACGATTTATATTTTCAAAACCTAACTATAGCCAATGACTATGTCAAAAAATTTCATAAACTCAAATGTCCGCCATTTTACACGAGTGCATTTACAAATTTATTCATGGGATGGGGGAATTCCCATTGAACATGTGTGAATCAGGTGACGCAATTTGAGAGCATCGAGGACAGTGAATATTTTTAACCGTGAGTCCTGCGTCCTGGACTCACAAAAATATCTGGGGATGCAAAGTTTTGAGTTGTGATTCCCAAAAATGCATAGAATTTTCAAAAAAAAATATTAAAGTTTAATACTTGGACTCGCAGTAGCAGCGGTTTTCAGCCTTATATATCAGGAGCCTATTAAAGGCCCCTTCCCAATTGAGAATTTCATTAAAATCGTGAAGTTTTCCGAAGATCCTTACTAACACCAGCTTTTTCATTTCCCAAAGCAGTAACTTTAGGGAGAATTCTTCCCAAAATCCATAGGCTAGGAACTCTTTCCAATGAAGCGAGGAAAACCCCTGACTCGTTTTTTCGATTCAGGGAGTCGTAGATTTGCAGGTTATGGAGTCCCAGGACTCGGATAAGAAAAATTGTAAAAAATCACTTCGAGGACCGATCATGAGGGATTTCAATAGATTTTAAAAACTGGAAGTCAATGACCCCTGGGCTGAAATTTTGAGGAATCAAATTCAAAAATACTAGGGGTCAATTTTGAAGCGCGTTTATTGTGTTTTTGTCTGTATTATTCATTTTTTTAAATAAAAATATGCTCTAAGAGCAACACAATATCTTAAAAAGTTACGCTGCTTTATTAAAAAAAAATACCATGATAAATAACACAACATATTTTAATGAATTGGTACACAAAGATAAGGACACAATATCAATAATTTGTGTGAACAATATCGACTTTAAGTTTTTCAAAAACAAAACATGTTAATTTTACAACTTTTTAACCAGGTTTTCCAAGGAAAAAACTGGTTATTAGATTGGCGAATGCGGGCGGGCTGGCTGGCGGGCGGGCGGAACAAGCTTGTCCGGGCCATAACTATGTCGTTCATTGTCAGATTTTAAAATCATTTGGCACATTTGTTCACCATCATTGGACGGTGTGTCGCGCGAAATAATTATGTCGATATCTCCAAGGTCAAGGTCACACTTTGAGTTCAAAGTCAAAAATGGCCATAAATGAGCTTGTCCTGTCCATAACTATGTCATTCATTGTGAGATTTTAAAATCATTTGGCACATTTGTTCACCATCATGGGACGGTGTGTCGCACGAAAGAATCACGTCAATATCTCCAATGTCAAGGTCGCCACGACTAAAAATAGATTTTTTTAAAAAACAAACTTACAAAGGGGTTAATTTTGTTTGTTCATTTCAAAAGTTCAGTTTGAGTTTTCTCCCTTTATCAGATTTTTTTTCACAATGAAAACCTGGTTTTGTGACAATTTTGTCCCTTGTTATTATTTCTATCACTATACTATGTTATTTGTAAAAACAATAAATGCTCATTAAAATCTACTTCATCATAACTTATTAAGTCTTTAACACATTTAAGTAATTTAAGATATGTACCGGTAGCACCGTTCCATCATATTTATCCTCATTATATTATCATCATCCCTATGATAGCTTTTGTACAAAAACATAATCTTAATGCATGGAACATCTTGTATATCTATTACTGTTTAGCCGATTACTATACATGTCCGAAATATATACACTTAAGAATGCCTTACCAGTAGTAGTTTAACTTTTAATTATCCAAATTTTCCTCGTTATCTGGTTTAACAAACCTTATCAAATGTTTGTTACATCCAGTTAATGCTTTCTCCATTATTGAATCACCATTACTTGTAATGTGAATCGCCATTTTTTAATTGAACGCGGGTTCAATGTTAATTTACAATACGTCCGCCATTTACAATGTCGAAGGTCATGACGTAGCAATTTAATTCTACTCGGATAATTTATGTATCTCGTCGAGGAAATGTGTTTTCTTAATGTTTATGTGTAGTATTATGACTTGTTAGTATAAAAAATGAACTGTGATTCCAGTTTATATAATATGGGCGTTACTCGTAATTATCAGTGGATTAGCAACTTTCAGGTCAAAGGTCAAGGTCACGGTGACCCGAAATAGTAAAATGGTTTCTGGATGAGAACTCGAGAACGCTTATGCCTAGGATCATAGGTACATTGATTATGACAGATGGCAGATGACCCTTTTTGATTTTCAGGTCACTAGGTCAAAGGTCAAGTCACAGTGACCTGAAGCAGTAAAATGGTTTCTAACATAATCACACAATGTCTACCACTGCAACTGACAGCCAATTTGGGGGAATGTGTGTTTTACAAACAGCCCTTGTTAGGATTTTATCAGTCAATAGTGTGTATGCCCAGCCTTGATTGATGTGTGAGGTATATATTGATTGACCAAACCGTCCATTTGTACTTTACTTGACATTTGCCTTAGTTGGCAATTATATTTTTCACTAATGCTTATTTCTGGATTTATCGTTATTGTCATTATTCAAGCTCTTGGCATTGCATTTAAACCACTTCTGGGACATTCTTCAACAATCTTTGACTAATACAACATGGTAAAATTTTAAGACATTAGTACCAAAAAAAAAGAACAAAGAGGCAAAAATGATCAAAGTTTAAAAAAAAATAGAATAGATTAATTACAGTACAGCCAACGTGGAACAAACATATTTTGCGAACCGCGGCGGCAATGCGAAACAAGTCGATGCCAGGTCGGTCGTTGAAGCATTTCGAAGCAAAGCTTCGCATCTTTCGGCCGAGGCAAGCCGCGATCTGCGACATGACGCCGAGTCCATGCGCATCTTCAAATCAAAATCTTTTTTAAATGATTAGTTAGTCAAAGAAATTGAAAAGAACAATAATAATTATATTTAAAATCATAATTAATTTAATGCGCACAGATTCAAAATAGATAAATTAGTTAATAAAAAAACATGCTGTTGTTTTGTTTTTAGTGATTGCATTCCCATTTCTAAAGAAATTGCTGTCATCCGGATATAAATAATTATTATTTTAAAAGAATGCAAATAAAAAAATCGAATTAATTAAAACAAAATACGATTATCACAGGCACGTATTAATAAGATTCCAATAATCATTTGCCATCGTCATTTATAGAATCGGCTTAAGTACTTAAAAGTTACTTTGTGTGCGTTTATTGCACTGTATGATTATTGTCTTTATATTAAAACGATCAACAGACATATTTGTTTTGGGCTTAATTTTTACGACAAAGTGTATTAGCATATAATATAAAGAAGTGAAACTCCAGCTGCTGGAGCAGTATTGAATTTTCATTAAAAACAATTAGTTGGTCCTTAATTTAAGGCAAGTGACCGATTGCCCAAACAGTACAAAACAGCACAATACAGCACAATACAAACCAACATAAACACAAAATATGAATAAAGCTGGGGTCACCGCCTTGGAACGGTTAATGCAAAGCATTGGGGGTTTAAACCTGGTTATAGAGCGCTCAACCTCACACTTGGCCCAGCAATATTCATAATACATTTAAGTGTAAATAAAATTTAACGTCATAGCATTGTAACTCAAATTAAACAATAATAAAAGGGAATTAAAACGCATTCAATTTAATTACTATTTAATTACTCAATTGCATTGAAGATACAAGAGTAACAGAATTACAACTTTTTGACGAACGATCAAATAAAACTATTAACAATTGTCAACTACATTCCTTCTTTATAGAAAAGATTTGAGAATATAGAATCATATAATTAATATCTCAGATAATCATCGCGCAAATACAGGAAGAAGCAGCAATAATGGGTGTAAAAATTCCATATTTCATAGCTTGGTTGTTTATGTGACTGCTAAACAAATTAAAAATAATTAAATCAAACAAGAAACGCCTATCAGAGAGAAAATATAAATAAAATGGAACGTTATAAACCCAATGACCTATGCATGTAGATTACAACTGGGAAAGTCGGTCGTATGATGTCACAAAAATCCATAATGACATAATGACGTGAACAAATTCCAAGGGCAGTACTAAATAAAAATATTAATGGGGCTGTGCTACTAATAAAACAAGTTTAGGTGATTTAATATTAAGAAGCAAATGAATAAAAATGGTAATTCCATTAAAGCTACATTATTGGAATCAAACAGTATATAGGTGTTTTGACAACTGAAGACAGAAATGATTTGATTTACGATTTGAGTCCAAATGTAGTTTACATGCAGATTTGTTCATACGACACAATGACACAATTTTATTCAACAGTGAAAAATGCCTATAATGTAGTATTCATGCAGATTTGTTCATACGACACAATGACACAATTTTATTCAACAGTGAAAAATGCCTATAATATCACTAATGATTCCAAATTTTAAGGGAAGAAAGAAATAGTGAATCGTAAACCATCAAACACGTGTTTAACATATTTTAATTTGCGGACATGCTTCAAAACATCTCCGTAAAATGATGGATGGGAGATTCCATTATTTAAATGCCATTTTAAAGAAACATTATATTTTGAAATTAAATCACCATACTTAGAGTAAAATCTAGCAAATTTATTTCTTAGGTTATGATACAAAAAGCCTTGTTTTAGCAATTTTTTAGTTAATATTAGATTACGATCATTAAAATCTTTAATACACGAACATGCTCTGGCATAACGTACCAACTGCGAAATGTAAATACCATAGGAAGGTCCTTTAGGGATGTTGCCATCTAGAAACGGAAAATTTACAATTTCAAAGTTAAAATCGTCCCGTTTGTCGTATAAACTAGTTTTTATCAAATTATTATTAATAGTTAAATGTAAGTCTAAATACGCAGCGTCTGTATTGGATATACACGATCTATTTAAGACTAGTTCTTTTGGGTAGATTTTGTGAATATATTGTTCAAATAATGGATTATCTAAATTAAGTATGTCATCAATGTACCTACTAGTAAGGCTAAAACAATTAATCAAATCTACTTGCTTAGTTTTTAGATAATTCTAACATAAATTCGCTTTCATAACAATATAAAAAAAGGTCAGCTATAAGTGGCGCACAATTAGTACCCATAGGAACGCCAATAATTTGTTAAAATATTTTACCATTAAATTCAACAAACAAGTTATCCAAAAGAAAAGTAAGTGCTGCACAAAAGTCAAGACCAGTCCAAATGATGTAATTATCTAATATCTGATTAGTAAAAAAAGCTGTTTTAGTGTTTAAAGCTAGATACAAACATTTCTCTCTAGCAAAAGTTTTTTCAATCAAAGAAACAAGTTTGGATTTTATTAAAGCGTGAGGAAGCGTTGTATATAGTGTCGAAAAATCATAAGTACTTACCTGTGACACCTTATATTTTTTATTTTCAATTTTATCAATAACTTCTAAGGTGTTTTTAATTGACCAAAATAGGTTAATATTACTATTTTCATAAACTTTATTACAAAATTTAGCTACTGTGAAACCATTTATTTTCGACAGCACAAAATCTCGTCATTTTTATAAAAATGACGATTTCGTCAGCACTTAAATTCGCCGATTTCTGATTTTGAATTTAAAAAAAAACGTGTCAGTCAATATCCGATTTGTGTGTAATACATATTCGCGATCAATCGCAACTGCGAAAAATCGTACGAATGCGGGAACACACTTGAGAATCACTGCAGGAGGTGGGGCCTGTTTGTCACATGCCAATTAACTAGTCTTTTTTTATCAAGGGACAGTAATGGACCCTCTTAATGTATGCCATTCACACGTTCATTGTTATGATTAGCGGACAAGTGGGATCGAATAACCGTTAACTAGTGTTTGTAACAACGAAGCCAATTGCCCATTAGTCTTTTTCTATTATTATAATTGCCATACTGATAACAATCGTAATTCTAGTTGGTATGATTTTTATTAAAATGCTGTCAATACCGTTTTAAAACTGTTTGTGTTATACGAAAGAGGTTCCAGTTTGTTAAGTGTTTTTTTTTCAAATAAAATGCTTTTTTATTCTGATATCAACATTAAAATTATAAAGTCTATGTGTGTGTTTGTTCTTAAAAAGTCAACTACCGGTATATAAATCAATAATGTCAATAATTTAAAAATAAATAAATTGATACATTTAAAATAGTAATAAGTGTGGTTAAACGCAAACAATCAAACAACAAACAGCAATTAAAATATTCTTTATTAATTTGTGATAAATAAGCATGTTGATCACACATCGTCATCTTTTCATTTGGTTTATTGTCTTTCATCGGCATTCGCTGCGTGACAATGTGTTGAAATAGCTACAGAAGATAATAGATTCCTAGTAGTATCAGTATATATGCCTTCAAGAAACACTCATCAATCAGAAATAGAATTCCAAGAATGTACGGACCAGCTTAGAGAAATTATAGTTAAATACAGCGTATCGCATGAAATCATCATAGGAGGAGACATGAATACAGATTTATCAACACAAGCGCCGATGTTAGGGAGAACAGCATACTTAAACGAACTGATCCTTGATTTTGGCTTACATTATGACATTTCTGGGAAAACATTCACAAACTCGCAAAACGTTGAGTGTACGGAGATTGATTATTTTTTGATAAAAACCCATGAAAAGGACAAATACACTAAAAAAGTAGTGTTAAATAACATAGACGTTAACATCTCGGACCACCACCCGGTGCAGATTTCTGTGGCGACACAACTTAGGCGAAAGCGTCAAATTAAAGATCTTACAATAAATATACTGAAGACAAATTGGAACAAGGTTGATACAGATCTCTACTCTGAAACACTTAGACGTCGTATTTTATCACTCGCTCCAACTGAGTTAGACACTGTGGAACAGATTGAAAACTATTCTTTAAAAATAATGTTGATAATAAAGCAATCTATGGAAGACCAGGCAAGAAAAGTGAAACCTATGAACTCTAAACCTAAATTGAAAGTTTGGACCGAAAAAATTGGCAATGAACTTAAGAACATGAGAGCAGCGTTTAAGCTGTGGTCATCACAGGGGAAGCCCAGAGAAGTTGATAATATACTTTTGATGTCTCTTAGACAAGCAAAAAAGTCATTTCGCAGTTCTTATCGTTGTGAGCAAGCGAGAAGATTGGCCCAAGACAGGGAAAATTTATTGAATTCTAGAACTAGTGATACAAAACTTTTTCACAAATTAATTAACAAACAAAGAAAGAATAAGTCTCTTATGGTTGACGATCTGTGCGTTGATGGACAGAAATATTCAGGTGAGGAGGAGGTAGTGAATGGCTTCAAAATCTATTTCCAGAAACTTGCGGAACACTCGATTAACAGTAACTTTGATATTGGCCATAACCAAAATAATGAAACTGAATTTAAACATATTAGTGACATAGTGCGTGAAAAAGATGTCGAACCGATTACATTTGAAGAATTAGAAAAGGCAGTCAACAACATGAATAAGGGTAAATCAGCCGATATATATGGTCTCACTATTGAGAGTATCTTGAATGGTGGAAGAACTGTTTTTAATGCAATCCTTCAATTATTAAATGCTATACTGAAAATTGCTGAAGTACCCAAATGTTTGAAAGTTGGACTTTTAACGCCAGTGTTCAAAAACAAAGGCTGCAGCTCAGAAGCAACAAACTATAGAGGAATCACAGTCTTACCAGTAATAGAGAAACTACTAGAAACCGTAATTAAGTTCAGAATTGTATCAGTGTTGGAGAAACATCAAAGCGTTTACCAAAGAGGGTTTACAGCGAATACTTCCCCACTTCACGCAGCACTTATCGTGGAAGAAATAATGAGAAACTTCAAGGATAGCGGAGAATCAGTAGATCTTATATTTTTAGATGCAAAGGCTGCCTTCGATGTAGTTGATCACCACCACCTACTTCGTCGAATATACCACTCAGGAGTAAAAGATAAAATCTGGTCAATTATAGAGAGTATTCACTCAGAAGCGACTAGCGTTGTGAAGTGTGCAGGGATACGCTCTGATCCATTTTGTGTACTACAAGGAGTGCGCCAAGGAGGTATTCTCAGCACAGATATGTACAAAGTGTATATCAATCCTTTGCTGAAACGTATGGAACTCACAGACAGCGGGTGTTGTATTGGTGATATACGCTGTAATGCAAGTGCTTGCGCGGACGATGTGACTATAAACTCTACGAAAAGTAACGAAACAGCAACTCTGATAAGTATGGCCGAAGATTTCGCCAATTGTGAGAGATACCTACTTCAACCAAATAAAACAGAAGCCTTAAAAGTATATCCAAATAACTGTAAATCAAAAACATATGAATATTTTGAAATCTATGGTAAACAGATCACAAACTCAGAAACCAGCACTCATCTAGGCCTTAAAAGATCTGAAACCGTGAACTCAACAGCGGAAACCAATGTTGACCATAATATCCAGAAAGCAAGGCGCACAGCATATAGCTTTATGTCAGCGGGACTGCACGGTGCAGGGGGACTCGACATTCCTACTACTTTACATGTTTTTAAAACCTTTGTATCACCAGTGTTGGACTATGGTTTGGAGATTATTCTGCCGCGTAAAACTTTATTGGACAGACTTGAACTTTTTCAAAAGAGACTCTTGAAACAACTATTTATGCTACCTACAAATACCTCTGATATTGCTGTATACGTGTTAAGTGGACTATTACCCGTAGAAGCGCAAATCCATAAAAAAGCATTAGTACTCTTTAATAATGTATGTCACCAAAATAAAAATGCTGTAGAACGAAGGTTGGCAGAGAGACAATTGACAGTTAAGACCGGAAAAAGTAATAGCTGGTTCATTGAAGTGAGGCGTCTTTTTTGGTGGTATGAACTTGGTGAAGCTGAAGACCTACTGAAAACACCTGTAAAGAAAGAACAATGGAAAAGAATAGTTAGTAAATCGGTGAGTTTATGGTGGTATAACAACTTTCTAGACCAAGCACAACACATGAAAAGTCTTAAAAACCTAAATTTTAAAGCAGTAACTCCAGGAAAACCACACCCACTACTTCAACTACCCTCAAGTTCATCTTACGATGCAAACAGACTATTAGTGAAGCTGAAATTCATGAGTGGCACCTACATACTCCAAAGTAATCGAGCGTCGTTCAACCAAAATAGCGTCGATCCAACCTGTCCTCTGTGTAACGAAGCTCCAGAAACGCTAAGCCATTTTATTCTGAACTGTTCATTGATGTCTGAAATGCGTAAACCCATTATAGCCGACATCCGCTTTGAAATCGAGAGACTGATGCCAAATACATGGGACTCATTCAACACAGACGAGAAAGTACACACAATTATAGACTGTTCTGGTTTAAAACACAGGGGTAAATTAACAAAAACAGAGACACTGAGGCTTCAGAGTGTTGAGTTCCATTGTAGAAGACTTTTATTTACTCTACATACTGAAAGATATAGACACTTACAAATAATAAACGTCATTAAAAACAAGGCTACATCCGCGGTGCATTCTTATAAGTCTAATATAAGTAGGAAGGTCTCATCGGTGTCACAAACATTACACTAACGCTTTGACGTGCTTGTCACGGTTGGCCCATAAGGGCTGTTAAGACAAGGAATACGAATACGAATACGAATACGATGGCTAATATGCAACACCTCTGAAAAACACAATGCACCTAATGGGTAATAAAGTTATAAACAATAAGCGCTTATTCATTACCATTCTACATAAACGAAGTCAACGCATTCGATACAGCTGTACTGCACACGCGTTTTAAAGAAGTGTAACGTGTCAGTTAAGTATCTTGTGTAATCTACATCCCTTTGTGTCAAAACCGGATTAATCTTGATTACGAAACAGCAATGAATGTGTGCATGGATTATGTTGGAATTTAATGCCTCATGTCTACGGTAAAGTTTTAAAATATTGTTCAACTCAGTGTTTGTTTTTGTTCAAACATAGAGCATGATTGTTCATTAGGATCTTAAATTCGCCGATCGGTCGACTGACGAAATTTATGAAAATTAATGCCTGACGATTAATAATGGTTTCACAGTATATGATATCTAATAGCACTCAATGCAGATGTAAGATACACTGATAATTGTTTGGTGGTACAAGACACTGAATTAGCGATAAAACGACTTTTATATGGCGTCTTATGTAATTTAGGTATCCAGTAAAGTGATGGCAATTTCTTGTCAGAAATATTGACTATTACATTTAACTTTATGCATTGGGCAATATGGTCGGTAATAATTTCATTAGGTTGCTTATTGTACTCACAATATGATGTAGTTTGTGAAAGTTCTTGTGAAATAGTTTGAACATAAAACACTCGTCATATTATGATAACATTATTAGCAGCCTTATCAGCAGGAACTAAGACGAATTTAGATTTTAAGTCTTCAAGCAATTTACAGAGATTTTGTTTATTAAATTTAGGTGAAAGTGGTAGGGCCAAAGGATGTGTATCATAAAAACATATTTTATTCATGGCCATACTAAATATTTTTGTTTTCCAATCATTGAGTGCAGTAATTTCAGCATTTTCCTTCCTGCACCATTTAGTGCAATAATCATGTAAGGATGTTACGATATTCTTAATGCAGTCATCAAAATCAACAGGAATAGGCAGTCTGTACTTAGGGCCTCTGCGTAGCAAATTTCTAAGGTTTTTATTTTGAATGAAATTAAGGTCCCCAGTAATAACATGTCCAACTGGACCATATATATATTTAGAACTAGTACAGTCACATAATGTAGGACAATTTCTTATTACATTTATATCTGTGGAAATAGAATTATAATTAAAAACGATACTTCTTACAGGTTTACTATATTTGTAGCAAATAAGTGGTGATTCAGTATTGCGGAAATAAGGGGGAATCAACCGACGTACATTTTTATCATTGAATATTTTAGGAAGGTCAATTAAATCAAGACCTTTGTTACAAAACTCAATTTTGATACGATTTCTAGTTTTGTTAAGTACATTTTCAATAAAAGGTTTAAGATAGTAGTCAGTGAAAGATTCAATAATACAAGCACATTCATATAGAGGGTCAGATTGAAGTAAAATAAGTTTACATTCCTTATCAATATGCGCCAACGAAGAAACAGAAAGAGAGCAAAGTGCACTTAGTAATTTATGTTTACCCCCATTTTGTAATACTGTGTAGCAATCATTTAAAGAAAGCAGACGTTTAAATTTACGCCTTAAGTTACCATTTTTCCTAATGCCATGTGAACGTTTATTTCTTAGACGTTTACTAAACAGAGAAAATGAATTAATCGATTTATTTTTAGAAATTGTTCCAACATTTAGAATATTATCATTTAATCCAAGTAAGCATATTTAATGTGGCTGGCCCCAAGTTAGTTTGTTTCCTGCCCGTTGTGTATGTATTTCACACATAAATGTCACGTAATTATGTGTTGGCTCATACGAGTGGTCAAGAATCCAGCAGTTGGTTGATTTATAATTGCTTGTTGTTTTTGCAATTATATTTTAGCTGAGACAATAAGCAGTTGAAGCCACATCAATAACCAACACTTAATTGTTGTTTTGTTAATTATCAGCTTATTATAACTTTTGTTTGACTATGTGTATATAAATTAGTTTCATTTTGTTTACATTATGCAGTTGATATCGCTAATCATTACCCGATAATCCCGTATATTCCAGTTTTAAAGGAAATTCCGGTAAATATTTACGATAAAAGTGCTCAAGACACACACACATTCGCAATTACATTTTGTATTCTCAAGTATCAAGTACATTTTGGCGTTTGTTACCATTTAAAGATGTGATGAAATAACGCCCAATTGGGGCGGTTTTTTCCCCATTGAACACGCATAAATCATGACATGATGAATGTTTTTATACAACACAAAATACACCCAAACTTTCCATGCAACGTTGTACATGTCTGCATAATTTTCGCGCGCTTTTTATGGAGACAAAGGATATTTTAGCACTGTTTATTTGACGCTAGAATTTGTAAATGTAGCATTAGCATTAAAATTCGGAAGTGTGTTGCGGATTACAAATAAATAAATGAAATAAATATTATTTATTACTAAAATAGTTTTTTTTAGAGTTGGTCAATGTTAATTTGGAGTAGACAGATAATACTACTAGTATTACTATACACAAATTGGTTTCATACATTAAAACAATTGTTTCACAAAGTACATAGCATAAAGGGATATGCTATATGGTTTTCAACACATGTCAATTGTTTAAGGATAATATTTTTTCGGGTCAGGTAAAAAAGCCTTCAAAGTGCTAACTGTAATAGTTGTATGGCCATAATTGGTATATAAGTTGCGATTGAAATTTTGCTGATGACAAGTGTTATTGTGTATTATGTTCGAATGCTTTTACAAACATATTACACTACGCGTCCCGCGATTTTTGCCTAAATCACCAATACTCGGTGGTCATTATTTATTTTGGGTTAAAAATTATCGCGATCTCGCGCGTTTCATAACGCTAGGTCGAGCATGATCACCGTGTATGCATAAATATCTCCGCGGTGATTCACCCCGATTCACCCCGTTCACGGTCAACGCAGTGAAGAACGATTTTCCTACGTTACATGTACATGTCTAATCTTCACAAAGATTATAGCAATATGGGATTATTAGCATTGTTGGCAGATATAAGAGAGTAGCCTTTTAAAAATTTCAACATGTATTTCGCACCCATGTCCCTGACAGGTTATTTTTTACTTTTTAAATGCTGCGTATAAAACAAAACAGTGTTCATACCTAGCTGTATGATGCCGCAACTGGAGGAGTGATAATTGCGTTATTGGTTATGCAATTAACAGTTTGAAGCCATGGAGAACTCATAACTGATTGTAATATAATCGTCGTATTTTCTCCGAGTCTCTCGATTCCCCGATACATACGTTTCAACTGTCTCAATCTCATTCATGCAACTTCTTCCGTCTTTATCAATTGCTCGATAATCCCGCATATGCTCTATTTCCATTTTAAAAGCGAATTCTGGTTAATATTGACGATAAGAGTCCTAAAGAATGTCATACACGCTGTTTTGTAACCGTTGCGCTGTTTCAGTTCCTTCATTATTGAAACAATTAATTTATCTTTGTCATTTTTAGAATCGGCTTAAGTAGTTTAAGTTACTTTGTGTGCGTCTATTACATGTACCTGCACCGTTTCATTATTATTTTATATTGAAGTGATATTATGGGCATTTTTCACTGTTGAATTGAACTGAAAAGAATAAACAGGTCAAACGAGTTAGTAAAAATGTGGTTACTGACAATTAGCTGCAACTCATCTTGCTACCGGGTGTTTATAAAATTAGATGTTTTTTATGAGTGGACATTCTTCTAAGCCGAAATGATTCATAAAACAAAATAGTGTCTTTGTGTCGTTTGAACGAATCTGCACTAAAACTAAATTCACATCGTAAATCGAATACTTTCTGTCAAGTTAAGTTGGGAAAAACAAAAGTACGGTTGATATACAAATGCATTACTGTCTCTTTCCTGGATATTGTTTTAGTATGTTGATGCTGCAATCACAAATATAAGTGTATCTTAAGTGAAAACAAAAACAATAAATAACGGTTGCGATAGACACCTATTAACTGTTAGAGGAGTCCATATTTGTTTTTGGTTTTATTTTACAACAGGTATTAT
The DNA here is from genome assembly GCF_020536995.1 of Dreissena polymorpha. NCBI lineage: Eukaryota > Metazoa > Mollusca > Bivalvia > Myida > Dreissenidae > Dreissena > Dreissena polymorpha. Next base: position 187,600,718 of record NC_068355.1, on the reverse strand, counting down.
CATATAAGCATATTTAGTGTGCCTAGCAAGTAAGTTTCCTGCCCGTTAAAATGTATTTCACACATTAACAAGGTCATGTAATTTTGTACAAAATAGTTTGTTGAAATGTGGTTACTGACCAATTATCTGCAACACATCTTGCTACCAGTTGTTTATTAAAAAAAATTAATTTATAGTCGATATTTTACATGACTCATCCAGTCCTCTAAGAAAAAAGGATCCGTAAAACAAAATAGTGTTTTTGTGCCGTATGAACGAATCTGCACTAAACCAAGATTTACATCGTAAATCGAATAATTTCTGTCGTCAGTTGTCAAAGTACGGTTGATATTCAAATGCATTATTTTCCTCTTTCCGTGATATTGTTTTAGTATGTTGATGCTGCATTAACAAGTGTATATAAGTGAAAACACAAACAATAAACAACGGTTGCGATAGGCACCTATAAACTGTATGATGCCCATGATATCACTTTATAACATGAAACTAATAACTATGAAAGTGGCGTAAATCTAGGTTTCTATGCTACACAAATGAACATGTAGATGTATATCTATTCACTTGATCCACCGCGTACGTATGCGGTGAATTCACTCCGCGAAAGTACGCGAGGTTGATACAGGCTCAGGGTTGTTGCGCGGAACGATGCCGACAGTTGGGCGATTTGCCGCGTGAACACACGATTCGGCCGCCGCGTACTAATAATCTTGCCGTGGCGAAGCCGCGGATAATGTTTGTTCCGCCTTGGCTGTACTGTAGCACTCGTGGTCAGAAACTAACAAGTTCGAGTAATAAAGCAAAGAGATTATGATCTGAAAAATTGCATGGGGTCCGAAATGTAACAGAATGCCACCAAACCAAACGATTCACCGCCTAATTTTAAGTGTAACAAACTAAAAAATGTTTGAAACATTTAAAATAACGATAATTCCGAATGATCACAGCCTCCATTTTCAAAAGTATAGACTGTTCAACATTGCTGGAAAAATTGTAAAGACAAATGTTTAGTAATGTTCCATTAAATGAATTTTACACGCTTCTATTTTATTAAATAGATCTAGCAGCTCAATGGCGATTGGAGAAGAGTACATCACCTGAAGCAATGTGTAAATTTAAATTAAGATGCACGTGTAAGTCATTTTCTGAAAATCAGGACAAAGTGAAAGTATTAATTTTACAAATAAACCAACATTTGATTTTATTCAAATCGTCGACATTATTTATATTTGTGTCGTCTGTGTATTTGAGCAACTCTTAAGCAAATAGATATTGTTTATTTCGACGTTTAAAGCAAGTCTCGTTTCCGATATTAAACTATAAAAATTTCTTCGGTATGGTTACTGACCTACACAATCATTGACAGATGACACCCGATGGTAATTGTATGAAGTATGCAGAGAAGCTGATGAAATGTTAAAACAATCGCGTAGAAGTAAAAATATCAGGTTATTATCTGTACCTGTTTCTTTCGAAGTGAATACTCGTTGTGGCTGCGGAGAAACTTCAAGAACAAAAGAATCTGTAGCCGCGAACTTTGTTGGTTTTGCGTGAGCCGTACTGTACCATTGTTATTTCAACAAATAAAGATATTGTTTGTAAATCAGGATTCGACATTCAGCAAGTACGGTGTTTACTTTCATATTGGAATACATTTTCGCGATCTAATGTGATCGTCAATAGTGATGACATTAGTTAATAAGTAGAAATTTAAATCTAGTAGTCACCGCGAATCACTGCGATTTGCAGTGTTTTCGCAATGATTCTACAGCTGATCTTTTTCGCCAGATGGTCGCAGTGAAATCACCGCGGAATCACCGTGAATCAACCACAGAGTGGATTCACCGCAATTTGCGGCGAATCACTGCGATTTGCCACGTTGGCCTAAACGCGGTGGTCTGTGATTTAGACAAAAATCGCGGGGCGCGTAATACGCTTATATCTTGCTTATTTTGTGAAAACTTTCAAAATATTCTTGTCCTTAACTCTAGGACCTAGGGCTACCACATTTGGTATGTAGTGAGATACAGTAGTCCTCTACAAAGTTTGCTCAAATTATGCCCCTGGGGTTAAATTTGACCTAGTCCAGGGGGTCAAAAAAGTGAACATTTGCTTAAATAGGGCCTATATTTAAGTATTTGCACACACCGAGATTATTTTCAGCCTTTTTTTCAGCAGTGGAGCAACACAGGGCCATCATGGCCCTCTTGTACTTGTTTGATAACTTGCAGAAAATGCACTTTTTGAAAAAAAATGAATGAATTTGCCTTTCTTTTTGGAAATTTTCAGACAGCAATTTGGAATTTCGTAGTTTTCTCCAATTGGGAAAGTATACCTTTTACAGGTACTTTATAAAGAAGAAAAAAAAATCGCTGTGTTACATGTCATAAGCCGCTTATCACAGGCTAGAGTGTTAATACTTAGACTATATTTAGAAATAGAGGACCCTTTTGTAAGAAGCAGGGTTATTTTGCTTTGTTCTTTAGTTCGTTGGTCCGTAGACCAATTGTGTTCCACAATATATCTAGGGAAAGCTTTGACCTACAGCCAGGCAACATGTTTTATGTTAACATCGAGGAAAATTAAGAGGTCAATCCATTTTAAGGTCAATAGGTCAAAGGTCACAGAATATTATAACACGAAATTATAAAGATTTAGTAGTCAGTTTTAGTTCCTGTTATACCCATAATAATATTATAAGCAGATTTTCACTTATGATAAAAGTTATATTACAGTACTGCCATTATTAAATGCATTTAATCATTGAATTTTAATCCATTTAAGACAACTGCATTTATGTTAAAAAAATTATGAAGAAACATATAGAGTTGCACGAGTTTACCTGACAATTAAAATGTCACGGTGACTCAACTTAGAAAAATGGTTTTCGGATGATAACTCAAGAACGCTTACGCCTAGGATCATGAAACTTCATGGGTACATTGATCATCACTGGCAGATGACCCCTATTGATTTTCAGGTAACTAGGTCAAAGGTCAAGGTCACAGTGACTCGAAACAGTAAAATGGTTTCCTGATGATAACTAGAGAATAATTAGGAACATTTTTAACAAACATATGGAGTTGCACACACTAACCTGATCATTCAAACATTTAACAATGGCGTCTTTACTTTTCCACAAATAGATCACAGGGGTTTCACTGGCCCAAAGAAGTTGTCGCCACTTTTTCGCGGCGTGAAAACTGTCGGTTACCGGTATTCCAATCTTATTAATAAGAACAATCATTCAAAGAAAGCTCTTTACTACATTCATGTCATTGACTATATTATCACTTTAAAAAGTATGTTATTACATAAAAAACAATAAGTTCCTTCATAAATCATACCTTCATAAGTCTTAATAAGCTTTTTTTGTATATAAATAACATTTTTTCAACTTGATAAACAACACAGGTAACCAAAACAATATAATAATGTTAACATCAATGTATTAAACAGTATGCTGCATGAATGTTTCAAAATTAATTATTTAAACATAGAATCACATAATTATGCCCCCCTTCAAAGAAGAGGGTGTATATTGCTTTGATCATGTCGGTCTGTCGGTCGGTCGGTCTGTGGGTCCGTCCACCAGGTGGTTGTCAGACGATAACTCAAGAACGCTTGGGCCTAGGATCATGAAACTTCATAGGTACATTGATCATGACTCGCAGATGACCCCTATTGATTTTGAGGTCACTAGGTCAAAGGTCAAGGTCATGGTGACCCAAAATAGTGAAATGGTTTTTGAATGATAACTCAAGAACGCATACGCCTAGGATCATGAAACTTCATGGGTAGATTGATCATGACTCGCAGATGACCCCTATTGATTTTTAGGTCAAAGGTCAAGGTCACGTTGACCCGAAATAGTAAAATGGTTTTCGGATGATAACTCAAGAACGCATATGCCTAGGATCATGAAACTTCACAGGTAGATTGATCATGACTCGCAGATGACCCCTATTGATTTTGAGGTCACAAGGTCAAAGGTCAAGGTCACGGTGACCCGAAATAGTAAAATGATTTTCGGATGATAACTCAAGAACGCTTTTGCCGAGGATCATGACACTTCATAGGTACATTGATCGAGACTCGCAGATGACCCCTATTGATTTTCAGGTCACTAGGTCAAAGGTCAAGGTCACAGTGACAAAAAAGGTATTCACACAATGGCTGCCACTACAATGGACAGCCCATATGGGGGGCATGCATGTTTCACAAACAGCCCTTGTTTAAGATGTCATTTTTGTATAAATATGAGACTACTACAATTATGATGAAAACAACAGAAACAACATATAGAAGTGCGCATTAGCTCACATGCCTGGTTACTGTACTTGTTAAGTTGCAGGAATACATGTTGAGTTATATACAACAGAAAAGTCATGCAGATGGATGGAAAAGTGCATATCTATGAAACTCCATATTAAGCCCAAGAAGTGTTAATTTATTGTCCATGTATGTTTTTATTTGACACTTTATACTTGTTTGAAGAATTACATAATATCACTGACTATTCCTTGGTATGTACATGTATAAATTGTTTATTTCAGCCAGTGCAGAGAAGTGACCCAGATTTCGGAGCTGACCAACTCGCAGCCCTCAGGCCTAGAGGGGCTGTCAGTGGAGCTCGAAACTGTCCTGGGGGAAATTAAAACCCTGCAGATCAGTCAGGAGGCCAGCATTCAGTCATTGCAGAGAACATACAATGAACATAGGGAAGTTATGATAGCGCAAATGTGTGGCAATATAAATACTTATATAGATAAATGTGATAATAATTCTGTGGGAACATCAGGCGGAAATGAGCAATATTTAAAAGAAGAGATGTGTAGGAATGTTGTTTCTATCTTGAATGAATTTGATAATATTACTGCGAAGGAACTAAACGAGATGAAAGATGAAGTTATAAGTATCAAAGGGTCAGTTACAAGTTCTATTCATAAATGCACCAGTGTTCACAATGACTTGTCACAATTCCATGAAATTGTTCAGAAAATTGGAGATCGTAAGCAGCTCTGCCTTATAGCCAGCATAAAATGTAAGCATATAATACAGCAGGCATTGACTCTGCTGGGAAATTCAGGCAAGGTGTTAAATGTCCAGAGTAATACTAAGCACAATGTGAGAATACCAAGTGATTCACATGTATGTTGGATCATAGGCATGTGTGTTCTGACTGATGGGCAGGTGCTGGTTGCAGACAGGCGCAATAAGAGGTTCAAGCTGCTGAACCAGCAGTACCAGGTGGTGAGTCACTGTGATGTGACTGAATATGTAAGGGACATGTGTCAGATCACACCCAGTGAGGTTGCGGTGGCTCTGGATGATAATGCTAGCAACACACATAATGTCCAGTTTATTACAGTCAGCCAGAGTCAGCTCACTCTTGGTAGGAAGCTTGAGTTACAACATGCATGTATAGGTATTGACCACCACGATGGTGAACTGTTTATCTGCTCTGGTACTGCTCTGTTCAAGTACACACTGAGTGGCAAAAAGGTCTGCAGACTCTATGAAGATGAATCTGCTTATAACACAGGTAAGAATCATGGTGAATTCATCTTGATAACATACCTATTATGTACAGAGATTTTTCTAGCCATTGTGAGAAAAGGAGTTTAGTCAAATTGTGTTATTTTAAATCCATACAATGACAAATTTGGGAATTTTTATCGACTAAATAACCGAGTTGGGATTTATTTTTTTAATCAACAAATATTGACCCATTAGGCCTTTATCTTGTTATTTTGAAAAAAATAACCATATAAATTATAGTTATATACTTTGTGAGATAATAATAAAATGAAATTCAGATGTAATAGCAGAACACCCGCTGATGTATTATAAAATATTTGTTATATAACTCCAATGTGCCCTTTGAATGCTACAGTACATTGTAGCCAAAACAAGATTGAGAAATATTGATTTATAATCATGAGTAATGCAGTATTTTGACTGTCACTACATGACATGTCTATAAATAGAAACTGTGTTCCTGGGAAAGAGACACTTTCTGACCCTGTCTTAATTTTGTGGTTGTTAAATGATTGTACATGTACAATATGTTTACCTGTTGATAGAACTGTGCAATTGTTTCTGTATGTGTAATTGTTTCCATCTGTGTAATTGTTTTGCTTCAATTCATATCTTACTCACCAGTCGCATTTCAACATGTCAAACGTTAACTAAATAGCTCTGCTACTGAAGTTTATTGTCATGTTTAACTATTGAATCATTGAAATGTATGCATATATTTTATATGTGTAAAGGCCTCTTTATAGCAACATATGCGTAATACAATATCACTGCAGTATGTTTAATAAGATTATTTAACATTTACAGTAATTCAATATCTTGATGTTACTCTGTTTTGCAGTATGTCAGTGTGCTGTGAGTCCCACAGGGGACAGGCTGTACATCACCAGCCCTGACCAGAACAAGCTTCTCACCCTGGCCAGGGATGGCACACTCCTGGCTGCATACTCAGACACAGCACTATATAGCCTATCTGGTATACATGTGACCCCTGCAGGCCAGGTGCTGGTCTGTGGATACCTGTCCGACACTGTACAACAGGTGGGCTGGGAGGGGCAGAGTAAGCTGGCTACGCTGGCTACTAAGGAGGATGGAGTGTGGAGGCCATGGTCAGTCTGCTACTGCAGCACCACATCATCAATCATTGTGGGACAGGGGTGGGACAACAACATCCTGGTGGTCAGAGTGGAATAGTGTGTACATGTATGTATTAGTTGTTGTAATTAGTGATTAATATTTCATTGACAAAGTGTTGTTTAGCATAAGAACATTGAAGTGTGTTATATTTCAATACAACATTGTGTGTGTAGTTGTTGATGCAACTTTTTTGTGTACACATATAGTAATTTACTAATACAATGTGAAGTGTTTTTAAATATTAGATCTTATACATATTATGTTATGTTGTCGTAACATTTTTCTTTATGGTCCTTTTATTTAAAAGTTTTTTAAAGCTGTGCATGAACAAACAAAGCACTTCAACTGCAAATTTATTGCTTGTACATAGATGCACATGTACATAGCACTTAATGCTATTTTTAGACTTTCATTTTGAGATACACAATGGTATGTACAAAATCTATATTGATGCAATTTGTTTTTATAAAATATGATATAGTAGTAATCTTATGAGGAATATATTTTGATATATAATGTTAACATAATATTCCCATATGATATGATATTTAATTATTTACTTTGTTTTATGCTGTTCCTAATTTATGATATACATACAAGAAATACATCAAGCTATTCTTCTGCTCCAGTCGCTGCTGAGTCAGGACAATGATGCTGAGGATGTGGTGGGCAAGAATGACCTGAATATGCAGAAGGTAACATATTCACTCTTAAATTGACAGGTATTTTCTGTGGGAAAATGCAATTTTTGGGACGGATTTTTTTCCCACGAAAAAGTCCATTGATTTAGGAAAAACAAATTTAATAAAAATTCTTTGTAATACTTCAAATGTAATACCAATAAAATCATATTATGATAGTTATATTCTTTGTTAGATCTAATTGAAATATGATTGATATATAATTATCATAAGGCACTTATTTAAAAACAAATAAAATGCTTCGGGTATGGATCCGTTTAACAGACCCATAAATAGGAAAGCGCCGACTTGTGTAATTCCTGTTTATTAAGAATGCAAAAAAAGATGAGGTTGTATAGAACAGTATGAATTTACATAAGGAAAAATATCCTCTTTAATTGTTTGTATATTACAAAATCATTGATATTCGTCCATATGAAATGTTGTCGTAAAAAAACCCGTTTATGGACACAGCAGTTAATGCGTAGATTTTTCAAATGGGACAAATAAATGAGGTATTTATGTCAGTTATTTTCCAGTGTGTTGTGATACATTTGTGGATCAGTCAACTCTTAAAATCAACAAAAAATAATGTCTAACAATTTATAATGATTTTACAGTGTTACTTGTGTATTAAGAATGTTTTTAAGATGAAGAGGACAAGAATGATATGATTTCATAGAAGGTAAAATGGTGTCTTTTCTTGTGTATATCCTTTAAAAAACACGACTTCTTTTACTTGAGGATCAATAGCTAAAAACCTTTTCAGCTCGATGCTTCCCAACTTATTCATAAGAAACCTCATTAACACAACAACTCGAGAATTTATGTCATTCCCATGCAGACCTTGAGTTTTTAAAAAGTTGTGAGATATTTAATGAAGCTTGGAATGCCTTGGTTGTATAGAGCCTGTTTGCAAGTTTTTAGTATGTATATAGTGTTGCTGTTATTTGTCAAATTTGGGGTCTGAAATTGACCCCATTTACACATGTACAATCCTAAAACAATGTATTTTTCCAAAACGACTGCCTAAAATATCCAATTGAAGATAAAGAAAAATAAATGTATCACAATATCAAGTTAATCTCCCTACCCAGCTCTATAACTTGAACCTTATTTCATGTAAATACAATATTGAAAACGCTTATTCTCGATTATATAGTATTTGTAAGCAAAAAAACCAACAACACAATATCCCAATTTGTGGTCAAAACGCCAAGAATTTTCCCTATTAGAAGGACTCCGGCCTCATTGCACAAACTTAAGTTAAGTCTGCTTACAGTCTGTTGTTGAGTATTTTTTCAAGAAACATATGTGCCTCCCTCTGGGATAATGGGACTAAATGCATGTGTGTAAAGTGTGGTCCCAGATTAGCCTGTTTAGTCTGTACAGGGACTAAATGCATGTGTGTAAAGTATGGTCCCAGATTAGCCTGTGTAGTCTGCACAGGGACTAAATGCATGTGCGTAAAGTGTGGTCCCAGATTAGCCTGTGTAGTCTGCACAGGGACTAAATGCATGTGTGTAAAGTGTGGTCCCACAGTAGCCTGGGTAGTCTGCACAGGAACTAAATACATGTGTGTAAAGTGTGGTCCCAGATTAGCCTGTGTGGTCTGTACAGGGTCTAAATGCATGTGTGTAAAGTGTGGTCCCAGATTAGCCTGTGTGGTCTGTACGGGGACTTAATGCATTGTGTGTAAAGTGTGATCCCAGATTAGCTTGTGTAGTCTGTACAGGCAAATCAGGGACGATACTTTCCGCATTTACAGAATTTTTCGTATATAGGAAGCCTCTTCTTTTAAAAAAAATCTGTCTAGCGGAAAGCGTTGTACTTTATTAGCCTGTGTGACTGTACAGGCTTATCTAGGACAAAACTTAGTGCACAATTTATAAAGCCCTGTTTTATAAGAATGAGGCTTAAAGTAAGTCCCCCTACAGTCTGTTAACGAGATGTACAAGATAATATCAGGTGAGCATTGTTCTGGGATAATAGTGCTTAATGCATTTTAGTGCCATCTACAGAATAGCCTGTGCAGTGGGCACACAAGAGTAATATGGGTTGATACTCTCCGCTTTTGAGGAAATTTTCGTTTAAAGGGAATTTGTATGCCCCCAGTAGGGTGACATATAGCAGTTGAACTGTCCGTCAGTCAGTCAGTATGTCAGTCTCTCCGTCCGTCCGAAAAAAACTTTAACATTGGCAAAATCTTTTGCAATATTGAAGATAGCAACTTGATATTTGGCATGCATGTGTATCTCATGGAGCTGCATATTTTGAATGGTAAAATTTCAAGGTCAAGATAATCCTTCAAGGTCTAGGGTCGAAAATACAAATCCAAGGAAAGAAGGAAGCTTTAATGGATATAATTATCTGACCTGCCAATTTGTATATTTTTTAAAAATATATCAAAGCGGTGCAGTAGGGGGCATTGTGTTTCTGACAAACACATCATGGTAAAAGGTCAAGGTCAACCTTCAAGGTCTTAGGTCGAAAATACAAATCCAAGGAAAGTAATAAGCTTTAAAGGGAGATAATAATTATACATGTATATTATAATATGAAACCATACAACTGAAGCATAATCAAAATGAAATTTTATGGTCAAGCCAAGAACAAAATGACACTTTTTGGCATACAAGTATCTTAGGTACGTTAAGGTTACCTATGAATCTACAGTCACGGTAGTGGTTTATAATTTATTGCTACTAAAAATAGAGATTTGACAGAGACAATTATTTTCAAGGGAAGTAATTTATATAATTATAAATCTCAGATTATGTATTTCCCTACCAAGAATTTAAGTTATTTTCACAGTTACTGTACAGATTTTGTATTTTGTTTATTTATAACTTAAATGATTGATTTGTCAAAGATTTTTTATGCCCCATTACGAAGCAAAGGCGGCATATAGTGATCATACTATCCGTCTGTCTGTCTGTCCGTCTTTCCATAACACTTTGCGTTTAGGTTTCGAAAAATGCTCATAACTTCTATGTCCTTTGATATATAACCTTCATATTTGGTATTCATGTGTATATGGACAAGGCCTTTCCATATGCACACAAAATGTTACCCCTGTGACCTTGACCTTGAACTTAGGGTCCCCGTTTAGGTTTCGAAATCTGCATTTAGGTTTCGAAAAATGCTCATAACTTCTATATCCCTTGTGATACAACCTTCATATTTGGTATGCATGTGTATATGGACAAGGCCTTTCTATACGCACAACAAATTTAACCCCTGTGACCTTGATCTTGAACTTAGGGTCCGAGTTTAGGTTTCGAAATCTGCATTAAGGTTTTGAAAAATGCTCATAACTTCTATTTCCCTTGAGATATAACCTTCATATTTGGTATGCATGTGTATATGGACAAGGCCTTTCCATAATCATAAAAATTTGATCCCTGTGACCTTGACCTTGAAGTTAGGGTCCGCGTTTAGGTTTCAAAATCTGCGTTTAGGTTTTGAAAAATGCTCATAACTTCTATGTCCCTTGAGATATAAATTTCATATTTTGTATACATGTGTATATAGACAAGACCTTTCCATACGCACACAATTTTGACCCCTGGACCTTGATTGAACTTAGGGTCGGCATTTAGGTTTCGAAATCTGCGTTGAGGTTTCGAAAAAAGCTCATAACTTCTATCAAGCCTTTATAGGGGGCATAAGTCATCCTATGGTGACAGCTCTTGTTTTTAAATGATATAACTATCATTTCTTTCCTGTGCTAATTTGTGAATGGTTGGTTTCATTACTTACCTGTGGACTTATGTACATAGATACATGATGAACTGTGGCAATGATCTCTTTGATAAACCACAGGTCTTGCTGGTCAGCGATGTCTGACTTGGTCATTTTGACTGTCTACAGACTCCCCCCCCCCCACGCGGTAGGGTGGCATATAGCAGTTGAACTGTCAGTCTATCTGTCTGTCTTTCTGTCAGTCGTCGGTCCGAACACTTAAACATTGGCCATAACTTTTGCAATATTGAAGAAAGCAACTTGATATTTGGCATGCATGTGTATCTCATGAAGCTGCACATTTTGAGTGGTGAAAGGTCAAGGCCATCCTTCAATGATAAAGGTCAAAAACAAAATCCAAGGGAAGTAATAAGCTTTAAAGGGAGATTATTTCTATACCTGCCAAATGATAAATATAAATTTTATTTAAAAGCGGCGCAGAAGGGGGCATTTTGTTTCTTACACGAACACATCTCTTGTTTCTAAGCAAAAATCAAGTCTTAGTAAAAAAGTGTCTTCTTAGGTTAGCCTATGAGGACTCCACTGGCTTATGTGGGAAGACACTTTACACATTTATTAAGTCCCCTTTTTCAAGAGCGATGCTCAAGTTAAGTCCATTTAAGGGTTGTATTTATACATTCTTATGAGAATGAATTTCGTATAACAAACAATATGATTAAAAAAGTGGTTATTGGGACAATGGTGTTCATGTTAATGCAAATTAAAAATAATTGTTAAGAGATACTAATGTAAGCAATGTGTGATTGAATTCAGAGCGCTTAAAACTGAATGGCTATATTTGTGCTATTTTAAACTTTTCTCACAGGGGTGAAGTCTCAATATATTTTTTAATTTTTGTAAACGAGTATCCAAACTAGACAACTAATTATTATATAATTGTGGAAACTTAATTTATTTAAATAAATAAAGAATGAACATAACATGCAATAATAAATACAATAAAAATGTATTAAGAGAACCTTTGAATTTTGACTTGTTCACACATTAGCAGAATAGTAATTTTCTAAAAATTATAATATACAGTCAAAACCTGTTTTCTCAAACTTGCTTGGCTCGACTTTCCGGTTAGATCGGACTTTCCTCGAAGCATCTATTTTTGTATTGCTAAATATTCATATACATTTATGTCAGATGGCTCGAATTTGCAGGCGTGGGATTAATATCTCATACTTTTTTTAAGTCCACGTCACAATTTTCACGTTGTTTTGTTAGCCTTGCTCTAAAGCGCATAGGGTAGCATAAAGCTGTTACTTGATTATGAGCACTTGATTAAAGGCTCCCTATAATTTCAAACATGTTATTGACTCAACCATTAATTGATTTGAGTAAAAGATGACAATCTGGCGTTTTTGTAGATGCTATAATATTATGGCTGGAACGGCTGCATCACAATTTGGTTTATTACACAATCCATCCAGAAGGCAAAAAGCCCAAGTGGACAAAGCAAGCATACAGTGTTTACAAAATACACAGTTTATGATTATACAAAATAAAGTTATACTATATTGTTAGAGTTACAGTTATAATATGTCAACTTGAAGGAATAGACAATTTTGTATCTATGCGTCATGTCATTCTTAAATAAAAACACATGCAAATAAAGTAATACATGTGTTATTTAAAACTAAGATGTGCATATAATGCTTATATATTGCTTTGTTTCTTAGCGTTATTCCTTACATAAGATCATTGTTTGATTGTTTGTGTAACTGTTTTAAAATAGTGATTACTTAAAAATGTCAAGTATATAAATTCTGTTCTTACTGATTCAAAAGAAGAAAGTAGTACGGAGATTAGGCAGTATGAATACTCTTCAACTGGAGATGTAAATCTATTGCAGATTTATGTTAGTAAACATAAGTATATTCAGATCGGTTGGATCGAATTCTGGATGGCTAAAACTTTTGTTGTCAGTCCAGCCAAGTTAGAGTCATTGGGTTTCGACTTTATTCAGCAATTAATGTTTGCATTGTATTTAAACTAAGGAATACACCGGACTAAAAAAAATCTTAATTATTGTTCTTAATGAACAATCATAAATTTAGATTAAAAATAAATATAATAAATCTTGTCAAACACATTTCTAAAAACATGTTGATTAAGTACTGTAAATTTGTTATAATTTGTGGTACACTAATTAATGTTGATTTCGTGGGTTTACTGATCCACGAAATTTACTCAAACACATAACAAAATGATCCATGCAAATTCATGTTTTTTTTAACACGGAAGAAATGAACGAATTTACATGTCCACAAAAAAGTATTTTTTTGAAATACCGTCAAGTGTTATGCCAACTAATATAAATGATTTTCCAGGATCAGGGGTATAGCATTCCAGTCTCTAGCTTGAATTGTTGACCAATATTTTGCAACTGTTTCATCAGTCAGTGCCTTTTTTAAAGTTGTAGTTTTTCTGGAAGGGGCACGATTCTGGGCTATTTTTCCTTTTTATGGAATTACAGTGGTTTTTTTTCAAATTTGAGAGTTTTGTGGGTCACAATTCAAAGAAGTTTGTGACTAGAATTTTCGCATGTTTAAGAAGTTTGCTACTCATTTCTTCACTATAATTAAAATTTGTGATTCATTTTACTTTCTTAAAATGAATGGGTCAAAGGATGATACAAAACATGACACAAAACACGTCCTGTTATCGGATTTGTGTTTGTGGGCAATTGGGTAATATGTTTTCAGAAACTTGTGTTTTCCCTCAACATATCAAACAAAGTTTATGATAGCAATTTACTTGGAAAAAATTGTTTCTTGGTATTGGTTACTGTGAAAATGTGGATTTTTAGGCGTCACCAAAGAACGGGCAAACTAGTGTTGTCAGTGTGTAGTCTTTAAGGGCAAGTGGCCTATAACATAATTTAAATCCAATGTATATGAGCAGTACAATATATGGAAAAGTAAAGTGATGCGTATAATAAGTCCAATTTAAAAACAATGTTAAGAAGATGATTCTATTATATATTATAATATTATAATATTCTATTATTTTTTAATTTTATACAGGAAAAAAACATCTTTAAATGGGGCTTAATGCATGTGCTTAAATTGTTGCCGTTGTCCTAGATTAGCTTGTGCAATCCACACAGGCATATTTGGGACAACAATTTCATATGTTAAGTATTTTTGTTGAAAAGGAATATCCTCTTTATGAAAATCCAGTCAAAAAGTGTCCTTCCTGATTAGCTTGTGTGGACTTCACATGTTAATCTGGGACGACTATTTGTAATATTTAGGAGCCGCGTATTGGCTAATGAAATTACATCATTATGAATATACAGGTTGGTATACAGTGTTTTATTAGCCAACAATGTTTTAATGCGAAATGGTTTGATGATATTAATTTTCGTGCTATTGAGGACAATAAGCCAATGAAATGCCAGATTAGAAATTCATTAGAAGGAAATGTTGCCTATTAAACACCTTCATAACCAATCAAGAGGCATAGTTTCGTATAGATTGTAATATAAACATTTTTTACAAGTTCACATCACCCACTGTGCTGTTGTTTTCAGGACAGCACCACAATTGATATCGAGTTGGCCCAGCAACAGCACCAGTCCGGCCTGCAGGAGCCCCAGTCCAGGACGACCCATCCACTCCCCTGACCCATAACTCATCATACTTGATATTCGAAAAAATGGGGCCTTATGCATGTGCTTAAATTGTTATCTCAGATAAGCCTATGCAGTTTGCACAGGCTAATAATGGACAACATTTTTCTCTTTAAGGTATTTTTTGTTGAACAAATAATCCTCTTCATGAAAATCCAGACTAGTCAGAAAGTACCCTCCCTTATTAGCTTATGTGAATTTCACATGCTAATCTGGGACGACACTTTCTAACATTAGTGATCCCTATATTGGCTTATGAAAATACATTTCTAGAAATGGAGTAAAGATTATAGATATAAATTTACAGATAAGTATAGCATTAGCCAACACTTTTCTTGTTTTAATACAAAATGACTTAATTGTATTTATGTTTATGCTATTAAGGACAAGGAACCAATAAAATGCCAGAATAGAAATTCGTGTTTTTGAAAAACCTTCTCAGCCAATCAAGAGGCATAGTTTGTTATAGCTTGTAATATACTTTGTTACAAGTTCCTATCAACCACTGTGTTGTTGTTGTTTTCAGCAGAGCACCAGCATTGATATCGAGTTGGCCCAGCAACCGCACCAGTCCCGCCTGCTGAAGCCCCAGTCCAGAACGACCCTTCCCCTCCCTTGACTTCTAACTCCTCCGCCTTGACCGCCTGCCTCAAAAAGTCAGCATCATTGAACAACTCCGTTGTGCAGGAAATTCTTAGCATGATTCTGTTCTGAACAAACGCAATGCCAACGTCAAGTTGTCCACACATAAGCCTGGGTAGTTTTGTTAAGCTAGAGTTCCCCGTGGGCCTGAGAGGGACGAGTGTTACAGACACGAAAAGTTATAGCAGTAGTTATGGTAACGCTAACAGTCAGTTGTTGCTGTTGGACATCACAACAAATATCATGAAGAATAAAAAATTTCAATAAGTTGTTCCAATCTTTATGGGACAAACAGAAATTGAACGGAAGAAAATCAAGGAACAATAAAAGCGTAAGCTTTCCTAGTGGGATCCATCTGCTGTTGATAGTTTGAACAATTGTAGGGTAACGGACTGCCCCAGATTGTCCTCTCAGCGGCCTGAATATCATAATAGAACGGACTTTTGGCAATATTTCTGACAAAGAAAGGCAACTTGGTTGTGAATACCCAGAGCACGATACATCCATGCTGACAAAGAAAGGCGGTAATGACTTGGTTGTGAACACCCAGAGCGCGATACATCAATGCTGACACAGTAAGGCAGTAATGACTTGGTTGTGAACACCCAGAGCACAATACATCCGTGCTGACACAGAAAGGCAGTCATGACTTGGTTGTGAACACCCAGAGCACAATACATACATGCTGACACAGAAAGGAAGGAATGACTTGGCTGTGAACACAGAACACGATACACCCATGCTGACACAGAAAGGCAGTAATGACTTGACTGTGAAAACAGAGCACAATACATCCATGCTGAAACAGAATGGCAGTCATGACTATGCTGTGAACACCCAGAGCACGATATATCCATGCTGACACAGAAAGGCAGTAATGACTATGCTGTGAACACCCAGAGCAAGATATATCCATGCTGACACAGAAAGGCAGTAATGACTATGCTGTGAAAACCCACAGAAAGATATATCCATGCTGACACAGAAAGGCAGTAATGACTTGGTTTTGAACAACCAGAGCAAGTTATATCCATGCTGACACAGAAAGGCAGTTATGACTTGGCTGTGAACACAGAACACAATACACCCATGCTGTGAACACAGAGCACAATACATCCATGCTGACACAGAAAGGCAGTAATGACTTGACTGTGAGCACAGAACACCATACATCCATGCTGATACAGAAACGCAGTTATGACTTAGTTGTGAACACAGAGCACAATACATCCTTGTTGACACAGAAAGGCAGTAATGACTTGGCTGTGAACACAGAGCACAATACATCCATGCTGACACAGAAACGCAGTTATGACTTAGTTGTGAACACAGAGCACAATACATCCTTGTTGACACAGAAAGGCAGTAATGACTTGGCTGTGAACACAGAGCACAATACATCCATGCTGACACAGAAAGGCAGTTATGACTTGGTTGTGAACACAGAGCACAATACATCCTTGTTGACACGGAAAGGCACTTATGACTTTGCCGTGAACTGAGAGCACGATACATCCATGCTGACACAGAAAGGCAGTAATGACTTGGATGTAAACACCCAGAGCACAATATATCCATGCTGGCACAGAAAGGCAGTAATGACTATGCTGTGAACACCCAGAGCACAATACATCCATGCTGAAACAGAAAGGCAGTAATGACTTGGTTGTGAACACAGAGCACAATACATCCTTGTTGACACAGAAAGGCAGTAAAGACTTTGTTATAAACACTAAGATATCCATACATCCATGGGGTGTGCCACAGACGCAAATTACGCCCACCATTTTGAACAAGGAGCTTAAAGTGAACACGTCTGGTTTTGCTATGAGCACTTAGCACTCGGAGTTCAAAAGGCCTCACATTGAATTGATGCAAGAGAAGGCTTTGAAAAATAACAGCAGTTTTGTTGTGTGGTCCAGTACGCCCCCCGACTCGCAACCTGAAGAAAGCAGAACTCAAACTTGTCTCTTAGCAATATCAGCAAGGCCAGCATGTCATCTCAGCTTCTAGAGCTTCAAGTGAGACCTTACAGTGTAAATTATTTTGTTGGAATTGGGGCCGAAATTTAGCCCCATTCTTATCTCAAAAAGTCTATATTTATGATAACTGGCTTAAGTTCTCAATTCATGGTTTCCCGGAAGAAAAAGAATGTTTTGATAGGTTGCAACATTGAGTTAATCAGAACTCAAATTAAGCCTTTAGCAATATCAGCGAGGCCAGCATATCAGCTCAGCTTCTTGAGCTTCAGGTGAGATCATACAGTGTTATTCATTTTGTCGAAATTGGGGCCAAAATTGAGTCCCATTCCTAATCTTAAACAGATTATTTTTTCCATTATTACTGGCTAAAGTTCTCAATTCAAGGTTTGACCCCAAACAATGTTTTAATAGGTTACAAATTGAGTTTGTTTCCTTATGCAGCTCTATAAGTTGAACCTTAGTGCAATTTATCTTGATAGCACTTATTCTCAATTTTTAAATTATGTTTAGCAAAAACTACAATTAATTCAAGTAGTTTTTATCCTATCTTCACCAAACTTGGTCAAAATTTGTATCTAGATGATGTCTAGGTACAATTTGAATATGGGTTATGCCGGCTCAAAAACTAGGTCACGGTGTATCTTAGTGTGTTTTAAACCTCAACATGTTGTCCGCTCTCTAATTCAAGTAGTTTTCATCCAATCCTCACCAAATTTGGTCACAAGTTTTATCTAAATGATCTCTAGGACAAGTTTGAACATGGGCCATTCCGGGCCTAAAACTAGGTCACCGGGTCACTTTGTGCATTTTTAACATTCAGCATGGTGTCCGCTCTCTAATTCAAGTAGTTTACATCCAATCTTCACCAAACTTGGTCAGAAGTTTTATGGAGATGATCTTAAGGCCAAGTTAGAACATGGGCCTCTCTTGGTCAAAAACTAGGTCAAGGGGTCAAGCATGGTGTCCGCTGTTTTTGTGAAGACGGCATGCAAAATATTATGTGTCAATGCGGCATGTGGGGGTTTTCGTCAGGTCTTTGACAAAGCTCTAGTTTGTTTATTTCACTAAGTTTAATTACTATTTTGAACTTACATCTATTGTTTCTTATTAAATGCCATACAGGTGTATTGTCTCACATTAAAAGTTGTTAAGTCTCAGGTACAAGTCATAAACTGTCACATTTAAAGATGTGCAGACTCACACTTAAATATGTAGATTGTAACATTTATAGTTGTGTTGTCTCACATTTTAAGTTGCTGAGTATCACATTTAAATTATGTAGCCTCACATTTAAAGTTCTATAGTCACACAACTAAAGGTGTACAATCTCACATTCTAAATTGCTCAAGTTATGCCTGTTTTTGATTTACAAAAAAATAAATACACAACACATGTATAACACCTTGCTACAAAACCAAAAATTCCAATTTCAAGTTGGTGCGCGTAAAAATTGATACTACGTTATTCTGAGTTCTAATTGGTGAAAAATTAATTGCAATATTCTAAATATCAATTATAGGCACGATGTTTGGCATTTAAAAAACAGGTCTGTAAAGTAAGGTGTTGCAAGGCTTATTCATGTGTCCCTAAACAATCCGGTTTTAGTTTACTTTCCATTTCCTTTTCAGTGAACTTTACGAGCAAACATGACTAACGTCATTGAAGTGAAAGTCGATGACAACCCCCTTCTTGCACAAATACTACAACTCGCTTAAGAAATTGAGCACAACGACGTCTTGCGTAATACTACCAAGCCTCCTATCAATATCTCCTCCCATGTTGGCTTCAGCAACACTTCCAACAGCAGAGCCTTGGTGAGTTGGACTTCCGTCTCAGCATCGATGTTGCTTAGCAACAATTGGATGATGGGCGTCGACAAATTAGGCCGGACAAGTCGCTCAAACTGAAATGATCTGATCTAACAGGTAGATCAGGCATTGCGTGACACGTCCGTTAATGTGACTGGCCTCAATATGTTGTTCTCGAATAATGTGAACCTTAGGCCTGGAGAGCAGTATGCGATTGACGCCATTCAACAACAGTTGTTGTTGGCATTTCTCAGGTTTGGGGTGGCGACTTCGGCGTCAAGACTCGCTCCATCTCTGTCCATGGCCCAGTTGCAGCAGCAACAGCAGCAGCAACAGCAGCAGCAACAAGAAAAATAAGTGGTATCTTAGGGGTGTTCTGGGATATGGGGCTTCATGTATGTGCTTAAATTGTCATCCCAGATTAGCCTGTGCAGACTGCACATACATTAAGTCCTATTAAAGTGTCATCCCAGATTAGCCTGTGCAGACTGCACATACATTAAGACCCATTAAAGTGCCATCCCAGTTAGCCTGTGCAGACTGCACATACATTAAGTCCTATTAAAGTGTCATCCCAGATTAGCCTGTGCAGACTGCACATACATTAAGACCCATTAAAGTGCCATCCCAGTTAGCCTGTGCAGACTGCACATACATTAAGTCCTATTAAAGTGTCATCCCAGATTAGCCTATGCAGACTGCACATACATTAAGTCCTATTAAAGTGTCATCCCAGATTAGCCTGTGCAGACTGCACATACATTAAGTCCTATTAAAGTGTCATCCCAGATTAGCATGTGTAGACTGCACATACATTAAGTCCTATTAAAGTGTCATCTCAGATTAGCCTGTGCAGACTGCACATACATTAAGTCCTATTAAAGTGTCATCCCAGATTAGCCTGTGCAGACTGCACATACATTAAGTCCTATTAAAGTGTCATCCCAGATTAGCATGTGTAGACTGCACATACATTAAGTCCTATTAAAGTGTCATCTCAGATTAGCCTGTGCAGACTGCACATGCATTAAGACCCATTAAAGTGCCATCCCAGTTAGCCTGTGCAGACTGCACATACATTAAGTCCTATTAAAGTGTCATCTCAGATAAGCCTGTGCAGATTGCACATACATTAAGACCCATTAAAGTGCCATCCCAGTTAGCCTGTGCAGACTGCACATACATTAAGTCCTATTAAAGTGTCAACCCAGATTAGCCTGTGCAGACTGCACATACATTAAGTCCTATTAAAGTGTCATCTCAGATTAGCCTGTGCAGACTGCACATACATAAAGTCCTATTAAAGTGTCATCCCAGATTAGCCTGTGCAGACTGCACATACATTAAGTCCTATTAAAGTGTCATCTCAGATTAGCCTGTGCAGACTGCACATACATTAAGTCCTATTAAAGTGTCATCTCAGATTAGCCTGTGCAGATTGCACATACATTAAGTCCTATTAAAGTGTCATCTCAGATTAGCCTGTGCAGACTGCGCATACATTAAGTCCTATTAAAGTGTCATCCCAGATTAGCCTGTGCAGACTGCACATACATTAAGTCCTATTAAAGTGTCATACCAGATTAGCCTGTGCAGACTGCACATACATTAAGTCCTATTAAAGTGTCATCCCAGAGTAGCCTGTGCAGACTGCACATACATTAAGTCCTATTAAAGTGTCATCCCAGATTAGCCTGTGCAGACTGCACATACATTAAGTCCTATTAAAGTGTCATCCCAGATTAGCATGTGTAGACTGCACATACATTAAGTCCTATTAAAGTGTCATCTCAGATTAGCCTGTGCAGACTGCACATGCATTAAGACCCATTAAAGTGCCATCCCAGTTAGCCTGTGCAGACTGCACATACATTAAGTCCTATTAAAGTGTCATCTCAGATAAGCCTGTGCAGATTGCACATACATTAAGACCCATTAAAGTGCCATCCCAGTTAGCCTGTGCAGACTGCACATAAATAAAGTCCTATTAAAGTGTCAACCCAGATTAGCCTGTGCAGACTGCACATACATTAAGTCCTATTAAAGTGTCATCTCAGATTAGCCTATGCAGACTGCACATACATAAAGTCCTATTAAAGTGTCATCCCAGATTAGCCTATGCAGACTGCACATACACAAAGTCCTATTAAAGTGTCATCCCTGATTAGCCTGTGCAGACTGCACATACATTAAGTCCTATTAAAGTGTCATCCCAGATTAGCCTGTGCAGACTGCACATACATTAAGTCCTATTAAAGTGTCATCCCTGATTAGCCTGTGCAGACTGCACAAACATAAAAACCTATTAAAGTGTCATCCCAGATTAGCCTGTGCAGACTGCACATACATAAAGTCCTATTAAAGTGTCATCCCAGATTAGCCTGTGCAGACTGCACATACATTAAGTCCTATTAAAGTGTCATCCCAGAATATCCTGTGCAGACTGCACATACATTAAGTCCTATTAAAGTGTCATCACAGATAAGCCTATGCAGACTTCACATACATCAAGTCCTATTAAAGTGTCATCCCAGATTAGCCTGTGCAGACTGCACATACATTAAGCCCTATTAAAGTGTCATACCAGATTAGCCTGTGCAGACTGCACATACATTAAGTCCTATTAAAGTGTCATCCCAGATTAGCCTGTGCAGACTGCACATACATTAAGCCCTATTTTCCCAGAATGAGACTCGTATACTTCACTTTACATCAGTATTTTATGTGCCTGAAAAGTTCCTAGCATAAAATGGGAATTATGTGCTTTTACATTGATCAAACTTAGTAAATAAAATGCAAATAGCACTTGATCTGATATCAATTTTAATCATAGAAGGTAAGGGCATTAAGTTTTGTATAATTTCGACCAAAATTCAGCCCCTGAACCAAAAGTTTATCCTTGCATAAAAATCTGCTTTAATAGAATTGTTAAATTATATTTAATTTTAGTAAAATAATTATGTAAAAGCCTTCAGCTCATTTTAAAAGTCTTTTCGTCATTTATTTTCAATGTTTATTTAAATTCTTGGATTTTGTTTTAAGAGCCTGTTCCTACAGGAATCTATGCAATCATAGATCGGTACCTAGCTGAACAACAGGCTGTCTGGTCAGCTGGGCCCAGACGCCCAGTGACACTTCCTGGCCCAGGACCTTGGGGCAAATGCTCAACTATACCTACCCGCAGGGTGGAGCCACTCTGAACCTGGGGCTCCATACTTTCTTGGCCAGGGGCCAAGATTACCTTGTCAATAAGGTACATGTAGGTTGGTAATGTACATGTAATTAACCATTTATAATGTGCAGTGTTTCACTCCAAATTTTAATTCAAACAGTTTGTGTTAAATATTGATAAAACTATCCTGGCTGCTAACTTTAACAAATCATTTATGTAAGTGTTAAATATTTATAATAGCCGCCATTTGTAATGCCTTGAAAGGGCTCAGTGGGGGGAGGCGTACACATGTGTCCTTGTCTGTTATTCTCCCCGTCCTTACTTTCATCCTTATGTCCGTCCCACCTTTCTAGTGTTGCACATAACTTATTATAATTATAAATATTGGTTCCAGAGGGACACAAAATGTTTGTATCAAGTGTACAAAATATAGAAGGCTTTGTTTGTATCAAGTGTTTAGTTTATATCCCATTTGTATCAAGATCCTTCAAACATAATTTATTTCTTAAATATTGTTTTTACTCAAACAACATTGATTGACTTCTTATATAACTGATGCCATTTCAGAATGCATTGAATTACTTGGTTTACAGGGACACATTCCTGGGATGCCCTAAGGTCTTTCTATCTGTTCACAAAGGCCTTATACTCACAAGTTCAAGCCCAGTGAGGAATGTTCACATTATCAAACTCTGCATATCAAAGGTAAGTCACCTTGCCATTGCAAAAGGGGCCACTGTGGCAAAGCATTCAGGAGACCCAGTCTTAATAGCCTAAACCTTTTGATGCAATAAAGCTTTCACAAATACCCAATAGGTAAAACCCAATACAAACTGGAGTTTCTGCTGTTCAATTAATTGACCAGTTTATCTAATCTAAGTTTAAGGGTTCAGCCACAAACTACTTTATCTTATAAAGAAATGTGAAGAAACTGCAAAAGTTTCAAGCTAAACCCTCAAATTTGCATTTTAAATTTAACATCTAGAGTTATATTAAACTCAAAACCAACAACAGCAAACAATTTCTCAGCAGGTACCAACATATCTGACTCTTTCACTCTTTACAAAATCATGTTCCATATCAACTGTAAATATGGTTCTTAAACTAACATTTAATTGCGAAGAGGGATCAGTGATGTTCGTACCTTGTAGTTTAGGGGGTATACAGGGTCTGTTTGTCGGTCGGTCTGTATTAAGTGTTCACTCTCTAATACAAGTTGTTGTCATCCAATCTTCTCCAAACTTAGTCAGAAGTTGTATCTAGATGATCTCTAGGCTAAGTTTGAACATTGGCCATGCGGGCCAAAAGCAAGGTCACGGGTTCACTTAGTGCGTCTTACACATTCAGTTTGGTGTCCGCTCTCTATTTTGATTACTTATCATCCGCTCTTCACCACACTTGGTCAGATGTTTTATATAGATGATCTCTAGGCCATGATCGAACATGGACCATGCCGGTCCAAAAACTAGGTCATGGGGTCACTTAATGTGTTTTACACATTCAGTTTGGTCTCCGCTCTCCATTTCAAGCACTTATCATCCCCTCTTCAAAAAACTTGGGCAGAAGTTTTATTTAGATGATTTCTAGGCCATGTTCGAACATGGGCCATGCCGTGCGAAAAAGTAGGTCACGGGGTCATGTGTGCGTTTTACACATTCAGCGTGTTCCTTATTTCAAGTTATTTTCATCCGCTCTTCAGGTGGGGGTGTTCGTCACGTCTGTGACAAAGCTCTAGTTTTTAAGTTAATATCTTTTTGAGAGAGTATTGTGTTGCCAGGTTGAACCTGCATTTTGATACTTGATAATTTTTATGAAATGCTAGTAAATTCTTAAAAATAGTTGTCTTAATTGACACATGACATGCTTAATTGCAGAATCCCGGATATCAAAGCGTTGAGCTTGTTCTTGAAGCATTTGCACCAGCAACAGTCATCATCTCGAGTTACTGGCATCTCTATGGTGTGGAACCCTCTGTCTATGAACATCATAACAGCACATGAACCAGTGGCAGTCATCATCTCAAGATTCTGATATATCCATGGTGCAGGACCCTCGGTCTGTAAAGATCATGCAGAGCGAACCTCAGGTGAGTGTTCAAGTCGGGTGCATGTTTTAAGCATGCCCCCAAGTTCACAGATGTGTAGATGCATGTAGATTAACCTATGTCCGTCCAAACGTGCATCCAGCTGTTGAATTTTTATGTCAAGTCTAAACTCGAAAAGTATTGCTTCTAGTGTGATTAAAACAAAGATATTTGCCAAACTGTGAACTTGCCTACTTTTGTATTTTGGTTCTTTTTCTTTTACATAAGTGGAATTTTGAGACAAAAGTAAAATGTGGGTGCATGGTGGCAAACCCTTTTTACTACTTCTCAAAAGATATTTGAGTCCAATGGCAAAATGTATCTTCATCAAATCCTTATCCAAATTGTTTGGTAATAAAATGGTCATACTTCAATATAAATATGTATTATCAATTATTATTTTATAAATAGTCTCAGGACCATCATTTCCTCTATGGATTCAAATCAGATTAGTTGTAAAACCTTGAAATACCAAGTCATGTGCTTGTTCTTTTTTTTTTCATCGGTGTCAAAAATAAAATGAAATACTGGCATTTACAGTAACAAGTATTTCTTTTTTTCAGATGCCATTTGACGCAATCAAACCATCCAATCAGAAACACAGCCTGTTGCAGCAGTTGTTACCATATTGACCCCTGTCAAACCTAAGAAGTCCAAAGATACATACTTTTTAGATGTGCTAGTCTCTACGTACCTCCTGGTTTGTTCAGCACTTACTCTGACTCTTTGAATTTTATGACGGGTGAAAATGAATGACCTTGTTCAGTTCGAAATGGCAAAATGACACATCACAACAATTCAAGTGGAAAGCCACGAAGTCATGTCAACAGTCACATTTTGTATGTGTAACAGCCAAGTTCTTTTCAAAGAAAAACAATAGTTTACGTTTTATTTTGTATGTGACCAATGATTCACGGGTATTATGATGTGTCAGTCTCTTTATGTTGAAAGTTTTGGTTAAACATAGCATTTTTTTTTTAAAGCACACTTATTGCATTTATATCCAATGTCTTTGTCTGTATAATGAAATTTTCACCACATATTTTGATCCTTATAATGGTAAATGTATGGGAAAAACAATTTTATCAAAGATATTCTAAGATTGTCAAGTCTGTTTAAATGATGCTGGTAACTTTGACAAAATTGAAAAAAAGGAGTATTTTCATGTTATAAGATATGTTTCAGTTGTCTGTTTTTACCCGTAATATAGATAAGCTAATTTAATGAATTGTTCACAAAGGTTTATAACTTTTACGCATCAGCTTTTTCTGTCTTTTAATTCTTCCGCAAACAATACTAGTCAATTTGCTCATTGGGGTCGGTATTCGATCATGAATCTTGTTTAGTAGCATACTATTTCATTGGAATAATAATACATTCTGGGAAAAATTATTTAATCTTCCTAAAATAATTGATTCTGCAAATACCACTTTGTTGATTTCAATGGATATTGTTTGTTAAATTAATATAGTATGACTATTGCGTGTTTGGGAAAGCTTTTAATGAAACGGAGAATTAAAAAAACAAAAAAACAAATAGAGTTTTATGAAAATTGTCAAAACTTATTATTGTTAATTTGTGTTGTTAGATCATAGATGTGTATGCTCACAATTGTTAATCTTTGTTTTTGGACACAATAGTTTATTATGCTTTATGTTTGTTTATGCACATGAAGACGACCAGAAAGTATCCTCTTTAATAAGTGAGTAACTTAATCAAGATTTATTGATCACTGTATATATTCTGTAGGTATATTTTGCCATTTATACATAAAGCAACTGTAGAACAATTGTATTTTAAATGTAAATTATTCTTGTATTGTTGCCATTTGTATAATATAAACTAACTGTTTACCTTAGTTTGTAAAAACCTTTGTAAAAAAACATTTCCTGTGTGAATGCTCATATATATATTAAACTGTTAAAATAATGCACAGTACCAGAAAAAATAGTCAATTACACAGTAAAGGAAAGTGTTGTCATATGCTAACAATTGTAAAAAATTGCAATTGTCTCTATTTGAAATAATAGAGAGCAATATTATTTGCTTAAAAAAAAAGATGTCTGCTTTGTAAATTAATAATTGTGTTTACATCTCAACATAACACGTAAATACATTAAAGTCTAAAAGGATTTTTTGGAATAAACACTTAAATAAATATATGTGCGTATATACGCTGATAATAAAATTTACATTTCATTTAGTTTTGTAACAGTGCATTTGACCTTTCACGTTGACCATTCAACACTTGCTGTCAGTGTAGTGCCTTCATTAGGGTCATTTTTATGCCCCCGGTAGGGTGGCATATAGCAGTTGAACTGTCCGTCAGTATGTCAGTCTGTCCGTTTGTCCGAAAAAAAACTTTAACATTGGCCATAACTTTTCAATATTGAAGATAGCAACTTGATATTTGGCATGCATGTGCATCTCATGGACCTGCACTTTTTGAGTGGTGAAAGGTGAAGGTCAAGGTCATCGTTCAAGGTCAAATGTCAAATATATGGCGTCTGTCCGTCCGTCCGAAAACTTTAACATTGGCCATAACTTTTTTAATATTGAAGGTAGCAACTTGATATTTGGCATGCATGTGCATCTCGTGGACCTGCACATTTTGAGTGGTGAAAGGTGAAGGTCAGGTTCATCCTTTAAGGTCAAATGTCAAATATATGGCGTCTGTCCGTCCGTCCGAAAACTTTAACGTTGGCCATAACTTTTTCAATATTGAAGGTAGCAACTTGATATTTGGCATGCATGTGCATCTCACTAAGCTGCACATTTTGAGAGGTGAAGGTCAAGGTCATCCTTTAAAGTCAAATGTCAAATATATGTCGTCTGTCCGTCCGTCCGAAAAATTTAACATTGGCCATAACTTTTTCAATATTGAAGATAGCAACTTGATATTTGTCATCCATGTGTATCTCATGGAGCTGAACATTTTGAGTGGTGGAAGTTCAAGGTCAAGTTCATCCTTCAAGGTCAAAGGTAAAAAAAATCAAGGCAGCATTCTCATGAAGCTGCACATTGTGAGTGGTGGAAGTTCAAGGTCAAGGTCATCCGTCAAGGTCATCCTTCAAGGTCAAAGGTCAATAAATAATAAATTCAAAGGTGCGTTCTCATGAAGCTGCACATTTTGAGTGGTGGAAGTTCAAGATCAAGGTCATCCTTCAATGTCAAAGGTAAAAAAATAAATAAAAAATCAAAGCGGCGCTATAGGGGGCATACTGTGTTTCTAACGAACACATCTCTTGTTTGTAAATATCCCACTGTTTAAGTTCAGCAAATGTTTTAAGACCAGATTTCCTTAAACGTTGGGTTGTTATTATTTTACTTTTATTGAATGCATGCAACATGTGTGTTCTGTTGTTGAATAGCTAAACATAGCTTGATGTTTGTAAATTGTGTGACAAATGTTGATCAAATTGATACATAGAAAATACCACAATCTTAGTAAACTTGTATGTGTTAATTACCAATCACAAATATAAGTATTTGGTAACAATATAACTATTGTGCTTTATTCGAAATACAGTATGAAATGCAATTTTAAAATCATGCCTTTATATGTTCATCATCTCCAAATAAGCATTTTGAATAAGATAACATAATATCTCTATGGAAAGTATTCGTAGGCCCCATGCAATCGCTTGTGTACCTCATATTGGTCATGGTCTTTCTAAATTATTTCATGATTGTTTATTCCTGTCTGAATTGTGTTAATAGCTTCAACATCGTGAGATAACTGTTAAGAGGATTTCAATATTAAACATTAAAATAGTATCTTAACTCTAACCGTACATCTGTTGCATTTATTTTAACATGTTTATATATTCTGGCTCACTGAGTTTTATATTGTCTATAATCTTGCGTACTTTAATTGTGTTTTTTAAGACAAACATCATTATACTGATTATGCTGTTTTTGTCCAACATTTCTATATATACAAGTTGTATGTAAATAATTAAATATGTTAATGTTGATGATATGTATTTCCCGATCTAAGTTTGATGTTGAACTCTCAATAAACGACCTGTTTTGCCAATTAAATCCCGAATGATTGCCTTGTCACTTATATATAACTTTCCTCTATTGAACCTGGGGAGCTCATTTTGTTTTATTTTGACTGTCATTCCGTCCGTTAGTCCTCCAGCACACTTTTATCTCATGCATAATTTACCATATCAATTATTGACAACAATACAAAATGTAAAATCTCCATAGGAATAATGAAACTCCGGAGGCGGTATCCGAAAAAAAAACAGTACTTACACCCGCTTATCACCTACCTAAGACAAGCGACTAATTGCCTATACAACACAGGGCAATACCAACGACATACCATGAACCATTTACATAATACATGTCTATATCAATCATGTGGGATTTCCATTGTTTTTAAGTTTATTAATGTAACTTTGTGTAAAACATAACAGTAAACTAATGAGCAATGTATGGGAAAACACTGTCATGTCAAGATGTAAGCTTTATGCTTTTTATTGTACTATTGGTGAAATAACTCGCTTAATAATGGTTATTAATCGAATATGTTAATCAGTGGGAACGTGCTTAAAACTATACTCATTCAATTCTATTAATATTTGTTTTAATACTGTCTATAGTACACTTGCTATACAGGTAAAACTTAATAAGTTAACAACGTTGAAAATAAAGAAGGCAGCTACCACAACTTACGAATATTTAAAAAACAAATCTAATTACAAGGATTATTATTGTTCAACAAATAGGTCTGTTAAGGCTGTATTATACATTTTTTAACACGGTTTTATGCTATTTGTATATGACCCGAAAACTACCCGCAAATACATAACATCCTTATTTATTTTCAAGTGTAAGCACACAAACTAATTATGTTCTAAATTTAATACATTTTAATAAGCCACTTAAAATGAACATGGCCTGTGTTTCAGACTGCACCAATTTGTATTTTGCATTGACAAATCACACATGCAAAATCTTATAATCTCACGTAAAGCCGTCAGATATAACTTTGAGGAGACTTATGATAGCAAAACATTGACACCAGTTGCAGAAAGATAAGCATAATATGTAGAACTGACTTCTTACAACACAACATCTGTATTGACTTTGGCAGTTTGTATACGACCATATGATCACTTCCGGGTGAAATAATGGGCTTAATAATGTTGAATATAAGCTCAGCGAACTTCATGTATAGCGATTTTGTATTTAAAGGGACTTTAACAACTTTGTGGTATAGGTTGAAACATGTTTAAAAGAACACTGTAAATCAGATAGCGAAATAACACAATAGACACATGATCATAATGAACAAACATATGCGTGTATGAGAAATAATAATAATAAATTGATAAAACAAGAAAGACTAACACGGCAAAGCAATTGGATTATTTAAAGGGCTTCTGTTTGTTTATGTTATGAATACAATATTTGATTTTCTGTACAAATTTGGATGAACAAGCTCTTACAGTGACAGTCTGTTTTAATCCAAAGGTAAGGGGTTCAAGCCCAGGTAGGGATAACGACTGTGTCTGTGTTTTTGTTTAATTTAATTTTTTTTTTGCTCCAATGGGAAAAGGCCAGAGGGGCTTATGTCATGGTCCTGTGTCCGTCGTGCGTGCGTCCGTGCGTTAACTTTTCCTTTAAACATCTCGTAAACTACTGGTCCAATTCTGATGAAATTTCTCAGAAATTTTTTAGTTGTGTATTTGTATTTGCTGGTAACCATTTCGCTTCCTAGCGAAAATAAAATTTGTACTCGGGTTTATATAATTTCAAAAATAAAGGAATATTTAGAGAAAAGCTTAAAAAATAACGCAAATTTAATTACTGTTGTCGACCTATTTCGCAACTTTAATCAGAACGGACAAACACGTTTCAGTAGGCATGCCGCCGCTCTTTGCTGTTGTTTTTTCATTTCATTTTTGACGATCATTTAATCGATTGAACGTAATCGACCTCAAATTAATCCGGATGATCCTGATAATTTATGTGTAGTTCGTCGATGAGAACATTGACTGATCGTTCACCTTAATTTTTTCCAGTTACATGTATTTCAATCGGTCAATTCCAAAGTTACGACAGTTAAGGTGTCCGTTCGCAACATGTTCTGTCTTTGGATTAACGTGTTAATGATGCTGCCTGGCCTTTGAATTTCATTAAATACAAATGTAAATTTGAGTACGTAGCTAATTATTGCATCAAATATCGAACAAAATATCAGCACAATGCTTTTTTTTCTACCATAATGCGACAATGTGTTTAAATAACCCGTTTATTGTTAGAAATCGTATCATTTAATTGAGGGAATAATGCTTATATTATTTGTGCAGTCGTTTGTAAGATGACGGAAGGTTTCAATACGGCGCCGCTTAAATATGCCTCAAATATTCAGACATTATTCCGTCGTATGACATACTCAAGAACATATTTTTTTTTTCATCTAAGACAAAGAAACAAACTCTGAAAAAAAGATCTGTACGGTACTTCGTTATCTTCTGGAAACACTGTATTGTGTGGCTGCTCCGTAATTGTAAGGGCGCTTGGCATCAAGATCTGGCAATTTGTTCTGTTGTCACATCGATACAACACGACCTGTTCATTTCATTCATGATGTTTGGACGTGGATGTGTACACGACTTCTGTGAACTCTCTTATCATCTCACAACAAATTTTAAGATACGACTGATATTTTGCTTACAAAAAGATAAAATTTAATCACAAAAAGAGCAAAAGAAAGATAGGATTTAAAACGTACGATTAAGCGAGAGTGTTTGTGACGTTTGCATTGTCGCTCCTTGAGAGTCGAGCGCGTCAACCTGTGAAGATCCGCCCCGATTCTCACACGTAAGAGAAATTATGCTTTAAAAATATGTGTAGTAAATTTCATATTCATGTTTGGTATGTTCATATATATGTTATAAACTGTTATATGTTTTTAATTATATCACATTCATGTGGTAAAATTATGGTATTTGTGTTGTATAATCTTAAACAATGTGTGTGTTCTTGTTTAAAACGCCATACCGCAAGTACAAAGAAATATTCGAAAACCAAGTTATGGCAAGTGCCCACATTGAACATTAAGTCTTCAATTAAATGGTGTCGATTTCTAAAGAGGATATATGTTGTGCATTACATGAAATATTTAGTACATACTGTGACCTGAAAAAAACACTTCTAAATTTTAGTACAGTTGTTAACAAAACAATTGTGTTGATGCATATCCATACATGTGTATCTATAAATGCTTTGTCAATTTATACAGGGTTTTATTTGTATTATTCCCTAAGATGTTTTGATAGAACTAGTTAAATTTACCTTAAATTTACCTACGATTTATACGAACACGTATATGTTTGTAGGAGCTAGGCTGTGTATTAGTGCCGTCTCAATAGTTCCCCCACCACTTGGAAGAGCATTTATTTGGTTGATGCACATAGATCATTTACATTACATTCATACATGCTATGCATCATTTATTGTTATAATTGTTATAATGTATTGTGGTTTAGACTTAAATTAATTGAGAAACTGTTAAACAGTTTACATGAAAACACAATCGAAGTTTGCATGATGTTGAGATAAAGCGATACGACTTATGTTGATATAAAACCAACGGTAAATTGAACGCGAAGTGGCCCTGAATTGATTATAGTTGTTTTTCTTTATACTTGAAGCAATGTTACCATTACTTAAGAGTAGAACACGAATCGTTGAAATGATTCAACGTGTACATTTGACTGCTTGCACGGACCACACATTTGTACTCACTTGTGCCGCGTTCTATGAAACGGGGCTTAGGCATGTCCGAACGGCCTAATAATTAGGGACGACACTTTTCGCTTTTATGGAATAGTTAGTTTGAGGAAAGTCTCCTTTAAAGAAGAATCAAACTTAGGCGGAAAGTGTCGTTCCTGTTTACCCTATGCGGACTGCTTACGCTAAGCTGGGACGACACTTTACGTCACGCATAAAACCTTATGTTTACCATAAGCGAACTGTTTACGCTAATCTGGGACGACACTTTACGTACATGTGTAACACCTTCTGTTTACCCAATGCGGGCTGCTAACGCTAATCTGGTACGACACTTAGCGTACATGTATACAACTTTCTGTTTACCCTTTGCGGACTGCCTACGCTAATCTGGGACGACACTTAACGTACATGTATAAAACCTTCTGTTTACCAATTCGGACTGCTAACGCCAATCTGGGACGACACTTTACGTAAATGTATACAATCCAGTTTTCCCAGAACGAGGCTCAATCGGATCCTAAACGTCTACACCGCCATTGATACGGGAAGCGACTCTGCAAATAAAAAACGATCACAACGAAGTGGTCAGCAGATAAATTCCGCGGGAATATCGCTGAAGTCTCTGTTCCGTTTAGACCCTGCCGAATACCGCTTCGTCCTGATAGTCAACACCTCCTTCGCACTCTAGGCTAATGTTTCAGGCTTTAATTTTAAAACCGAAAACATCTCTGATAAGATTATGGATTGTCAAAATTATGTATACGCCACGTAAAAATATATCATTCATAGCGTATTTTATGTCATGATTTACCCCGCTGTTTTGTGGCAATAGCGCACGAGTTATGCTGTTGCTGCATTGTTAAAATTGAGCACTGTGAAAACTGTGATTCTAGATTGTTCATAAAATGCCATCCCATTTAAGCGTGGCTAATCAGGGACGACACTCTCCGTCTAAACTGTATTATCGCTAAGAAGAGACTTCATTTAAACGAAAATTACAATAAAAGCGGAAAGCGTCTTCTCTGATTAGCGTGTGCGGATTGCACATGCTAATATTGGACGACAATGTCTGCACATACATTAAGCCACATTTTCCAAGAGCGCGGCTGCTTGTTGTTAGCTATGAGCGTTAGCTCACACTTTTGTAGAGACGCACTTTTGCAAGCCAGTTTGATTTTAACTACGCTAGGAACGATAACTGCAAGTCAGTCTGTTGTTTGCTAAGCTATGAACGATAACCTCTGCCTGTCTTCACTACCTGCAGTAAAATTATGCAGACGACGAATGCTAGAAGCGTCTGCTCTACCACTGCAGTGTGTATTTAATCAATAGTGTTTAACAGTTTGTAAGACGACATTGGCCAGTCTAGTGTTTATCATTGAAATATGTACATATTGGCTGCGTTCAGGGAAGACGGGGCATGTCAAAATAATAATATTAGCCTGTGCACACTGATTAGCCTGTGCAATGCACACAAGCTAATCAAGGACGACTCTTTCTGATTGTATGGTGTTTTTCGTTTAAAGACAGTCTCTGGTACTGGAATGAAAATTAATGCATATGCATTAAGTCCTGTTTTCCCAAAATGATTCTTAAATTACCTTTTTATTAATGATTAGAAAAAAACACACATCGACCTGTGCTTTAAGACACACTCTTTATAAATGTGAATGGGTTGTGTCCGTTTCAAACTTGCGATATAAAAAGCTATAACATAATTTTGAAAACTGACTTGGGTCTAAGAATATACAACAGCGAACAACTTCAGTGCCTTCATCGCTTTGTTTTTAGATGGTCGCTTTAGCGACCGTCTAATGTGCTTGATGTAAAATTCAGGTCGATACGGCCTGGGTATGATTAGCCCAATTCCCGCTTACACTACGCGCGAAGAAAGAGTTGTATAATTTATTCAAGAGGTTTGAGTTCTCCAATTATGTTTATTCACAAATGGAAACATTATATTAATATCGTGTTAAATGCAATAGTTTCGAATGGTGTTTTATAGAAAAGAATTTAAAAAAACAATGATCGTATTGCACGTGTCGCGGAGGAGATTGTTTATGAATGATTAAAATAGTCCACTTTCTGCTGCGTCTGCGTGACGTAGTATTTTCGCTCATCTCATTCATAAATCTGAGGCTGGCGATAAACAAAGGGGAGTCCGGGTGAGAATTACGCACTAGTATAAGGTTACGCTTGTTTATATTCACAGGTCTCAATTAATAACACGTTGACCACGAGTTCAACAATTATTACAGGGATACGATAGACAACATAAAAATGATTCATTATCGCTGAAACTGTTAAAAAACATTTAAATATAACAAGAATATTCTCTAAAAAATGTAGTCTTGCTGTTTTGAAATAAGGTTTGGAATTTTGGTTTCTAAATAACTTAATTAAAAACAAAAGTTTAATTATAGTGTTTTTTACTTTTAGTCGCATATTTACCGCATTATAATGTGTGTTATAATAGGCAAACCATACATTAGTAAAATTCAATCTGCCTTCGCACATAGAAGGAATGGGTCAATTAGGTGCTGCGTTTCCTTTGCTTACTTCAGTTAGAGATCAATTCTTTACGTAAAAGCAATCACAAGGCTCCGGCTTCAGAGGAATTGCGGAGCGTTCTTACATAATTAAAGTCGTAGTCGCATGGTATTTGCGTTTAGCGTCCTATTTGGTCACGTGGTTCTTTTTCGCGGGTGTTTTGTCATTCATGATATGAGGCTATTAATAGATGCGCCTGTCGATAAACAAAGGAAAGTTTACGGGCGATAACAACGCAATAGGTTACGCCCTCACATACAACTCAATGACGTAGTACAGGTCGTAAATTGAGAGATTTGGGAAAAAGTTGACGCTTATTTATATTCTCAATTTATAAAACGTTGAACATAAGTTCAACAATAACTTCAGCGATACGATAGACTAAAAAAATCATAATCGCTTAACCCGAATATAACAAATAATTTATAATAATATTACGAATGACCTGTTTCATAACCTCGTTGAAGCTACTACATCGGGTATTTCTGGAAAGCGTTCTTGGTTCTCAACACATAGCGGCGATCTTTTGTATTTACGGGTGCTAGCAACGCAATAGTAGAAGCTTAGTAGAAGGGTTAGCTTGTTTATATTCACAGTTCTCAATACATTGACAGTTGGATATGAGTTCATCAATTACTCAGGCATACTATAGGCAACCTCGAAAATGCTTTATAATCGCTAAAACCGAAAACAACTAAATATATTATATTAAATATATTTATAACAATACATGTCTTTTAAAAATGTAGTCGGCGTATACTCCGACTTTGAAATAAAGTTAGCAATTTACTTTTCTAAATAATTGAATACAATTAAACAAAAGTTAAACTATTGTGTTGTGCTTTTCACTTGTAAGCTGCATATTCACCGCATGAAATGTGTGTTAGCATTGTCAAACCACACATTAGTGTGAGTAATAAAAAATATACTACGGGAGAGCACTTCATATGTGTCCTCATATGCCTTGTTATGAGTATCTTTCTTCATTATCGAAATATATCGTATGTTTATATTTGATTTAAACGCAGTTTTCTTTCGTCACATTTAAATCACACGTCAATAGCGCCGTCATGCGAAAATGGGTCTTATGCGTTTCGGCAAGCGTTTGTTAAACCCAACATGTGCTCTTGCGCAGTCAGGCCATAGGCGACGCTGTTCGCTTTAAAATCACTCAATATGTTATGTTTTTCCTTACCAGAAGGAGGGATAGCTGAGTGGGCTATTTATATGATGGGCGCATATGGAATAAGACCCATTTTCGCATGACGAGGGTCATTACAAATCTCATTGCGAATTGAAAATCCCACATTTAAAAACAATGCTTTTTGATACAAAATTGAATTCAAAATAGCAAACTTGTTAATAATAGCAGCCTATAGACGCATTAAGGAATGATTTCCAGACGTGCTGACCAAGTACGGCAAATATTGTGGTATGATAATTAAACGATTTTCTCTTATCGTGACACTATACTATTTCGCTAATGATTGTTTTCTCATCTTGGAGGCGAAATTGAAATTCTGCGAGATGGATTGTAACGCGTAATTGTAACAGGGCCACAATTTGTGTCGTTTGAGCATACAGAGAGTAGTCCGGAATTCCTTACACTGAACAGTGCTACATCCTTTGAATTGAGCACATACGCAGTGATGTAGCAAAAATTCAGAGGTTGTATCTCGAATCAGCTTATTAAATATTCGAAAATATTCATGCGTGTCTGTTGGCGTTATGTTAAAGTCACTAAGATGAAAACTGAAACAGCTTCGCCTAAAAGCGCATTAGTGCTCTATACCTATGTTTATGTTAGCGTTGTTGACACCGTGTGAACTGCTCGGGTAACAAGTAAAGCATAAACAGCAATGTTTATATACTTTTATTCCTCCATATACAAGATACGAAGATTATTGTATATTTTGAATTTGTATATGGTGTCAAAAATCAAAAGTTTTGTACACGGAACTTTCATTATGAATTTATATTCTTGGTGAGATAGTCATTTGATATTAGAAAAAATATTCCTTTAATATGATGGTGACTGCAAATTTTCTTTATATTAAGTTCTCATTACCATTTTCATCATACTTTCTTTGCTTTCAGAACTTCCAAAAAAGCATGCTGTTTTTATTTTGTCTTAGTTATTTCTATGAAATAATAAGGATGATAAAAAGTGCACACAAAACTCGACCCGTGCGCTATGACACACACTTTTTAAAGTTGAATGGCGTGTGTTCATTTCAAACTTGCGATTGATTTTGAAAAATGAATTGCGTGTTAAATTATGCAATAGCGAACATCTTCAGTGCCTTCAGCGCTTTGATTTAATAATGTATTCGGCTTCTCTGCTGGCGTTATTGCGACGAAAGGAAACTGTTAGTCTATCACTCGGAATGCGAATCTTAGCCGGCCGATACATTCCCGCTTCTTGTTGTGTTCCGAAAAAAATAGTGAAGCGCTGGATTATTCAAATATCTGTCAATGACAAATGTCTTATAAAAATTATCCAGTTGTGATATTACTAAAACGTTTATCTTGTCTATTAATATCCTAACATTTATTGATAGCGCAAGCATATATCAGAACTTTTCGTTGAGGTAATTTTTTTTCGGAAATGTATATATGCTTAAGATGGAAAACATTATTACTAGTACGCTAGACAATGAATTTGATACTTTACAATGTTTCATAATATATTACATATTTACTATTTGTTAACAATCGTTTAACGTAATGAGAATGCTTGTTTGATTCATTACTAAAAAGTTAAAGCTCCTTTAAAATGTTATGTGTCAGTTATTTAAACGCTTTGAAGAGTTATGTACATGACTTGTAACTGAATTTGTTATTCGTCAGTGTTTGTTATAATTTAAATCTGATGATTTTAAATATTAGCATTTTCCCATGTGTCAATCTCATAAACTCAAACGGTAATGTTAATCCGAATGTCAAATCATAATTGTTACTTTGCGATTCAATGTGTTAATGTTGCTTTAAGTAATATTAATGAGCCGTTCACAAATGTTCTAAAGCTTAAAACTCAGTGCAACATTTCTGGTAGATGAGAGAATGTAAATCGTCTAGCTGCTGTAGAATTGCATGCCATAACGCACACCTGCATTATATAATCTTGCATACTATATGTTATTATTCAAAGTTTCTTGATAGTCATATTTGTTCATCTAGATTCCCTGTATCGGTCATATATCTTGTGTATGCAGAATGCCGGATTGCTTATTAATTTTGAAACCTGAAATGGAATATATCAAAGTAATAAAGTAATGAAATATGTTGTATGGCTTTAAATCTATGAGACGTAGGTTCTCAATATAATGCAACATCCATTAGATATATATGAGAAATGAAACTCCAGTATCATAATGAGTATATAGTTGTGCGCAATTCATTCATTTAATGCAAATGACATATTCATATGATCCTCACTATTGCAAAAAGGGGATTACAGGCTAATCAGGGACGACACTCTCCTTTAATATGGAATTGTTCGATATAAAGGAAGTCTCTTCTAAACCAAAATCAAGACTCAGTGGTAAGTTCCGTCCTACTGTGTGGGCGGCTAATATGGACATCACTTTACACACGTGCATTAAGCCCCGTTATTACAAACGGGATGCTTATTTACAAGTAGAGGAAATGCATACAATACATTAAACATAAACGAATGAATACAGTGGATGTGACTGCTTTTGAAAAATCACTACATACATTTGTGGTTTAAAACGATTGAGGAATTCACCCCATACTTTGCCCAGAATTATCACAAAACGCAAACGCGTAAACAAAAATCAACCTGATTATATATCAATTAGTTTTATTCCGCATGAAATGTTATAAGTTCGGTCTGGAAATGTCTCAGTAGATTAAATTGGAACTTAAAATATGCTATGCCCATGAAGTGTAGATATGCAAAACACACACATGTTTACTTATATAGCTGGAAAGTGAGCGTCATTTTAAAAAATTAAACAAACGAAATAAAGGGTATAAACGGCGGAAAAAACATGTCTCGGCATGGACGTCGCCATTTTGATATAACGGGATATAACGCATCCGCTTCACATTTCATGACAGTCAAGTAAATTGAAAACGACAATCATACATTAACTGTGCAATGATTCATTTATATTAAATTAATGTATTAATTTTATTCATGTCCTTTAAATAAATAAAAAACATCAAAAGCGTCGACTAAAGTTTAAAATAATGTGTGCTTTTGTTGAAGATTTTCCTGATTAATTAATCATTAAACGCCTGCACAAATTGAGTTGTTAAGTAATTAAAAAAATACGTATAATATATAAACACAATGTGAATGATACATTTTGCAATGTAAGTCGCTTATTTATTGCAAAAAAAAGCTGTCTTATAAATACAGCTAAAAGAGCTTTATATCTAAGCGCTTAACTAAAAGGTTATTATTTAACTATCATTTATAA
This sequence comes from Dreissena polymorpha, assembly GCF_020536995.1. NCBI lineage: Eukaryota > Metazoa > Mollusca > Bivalvia > Myida > Dreissenidae > Dreissena > Dreissena polymorpha. The sequence continues at coordinate 187,561,530 of NC_068355.1, read as the reverse complement.
GAGTCATTATGTAAATGCCTTTTTATAAAACTACATCCGTACACGCGTTACTACTATCACGCATATCTATATTGTTTAAAGAGACTGGATACATAGGCGAACCCTACCCGGCGAACGAAATCGCGATACTGCGACTGGAATATCCGGCCTTCCTCTCCAACTACAACTGCCCGGTGTGCCTTTTCATCGCCGCTACTTCCGGTTAGCGGCGTTGCGCATGTGACGTCAGTGTCGACCGTTTATGATGCTTACGTTGATGCCGAATTTTACGTTACTGGGCACGGAGCGACCGAAGACATCCTTGATGGTGAGATCGTAAATTGGTTTCATTTAAGGATGGCGTAACGTAATTATCGTTGAGGAAAAACCATACATTTTAAACAACAGCGTTATTATCGCCAAAATAGAACTCTTTATGATGCTTATTATCATTATAATCATCAGCAGCACTATGAATACCATGATTATAATAATCATCGTCATCATCATCATCATCATCATCATCATCATCATCATCATCATCATCATCATCATCATCATCATCATCATCATCATCACCATCATCATCATCATCATCATCATCATCATCATCATCATCATGATCATCATCATCATCATCATCATCATCATCATCATCATCATCATCATAATCAGCTTCATCATCATCATCATCATCATCACCATCATCATCACCATCATCATAACGTTCTCAGTTTGAAACGGATACACTTGTTTAAAATATGCGCGTTATTTTCTTCTGCGAAACGGCTTGATAACTGTTCACGTTTGGATGATTCACAATACATGTACTATGCCATTTGGAATGAACTTATTTAAGTCATTCAAACTTAACAGCTGAAACCATAAAAAATGTATATATAAAGGTGCGACAAGTCAAGTACACTTGCCCTATTTACAGTTCCATTAAAGTAACACTTACTTGTATGATTATGATGAATGTATGTGAGCCTCGCCCTGTGAAAACGAGGATTAATGTATTTGCGTACACTGTCCGCACAGGCTAATCATGGGACGACACTTTCCACTTTAATGGAATGTATTTTTTAAATAAGTCTCTTCTCAACGAAAATCCAGTCTAGATGGATTAATATGCGGACTGCCCAGGCTAATCTGGGACGACACTTTTCATTTATCCCTGTTTTCCCAGAGCGAGGCTCATTTTTATTAAGGCAACTCCATCAATCTACATTAATGTACATTTAGGGGTGTTACGAAAATGTTCGCATGTGACATAAGAGGCGCACCGGTAGTGTAAACCATTCCATCTTGTTAAACATTATTCTATTACTTCATTCTAAAATTATTTTCCAATTTCCTCGTAACCGTGTTAAAATTGTTTGAGATATTATAAAAACACAAATCTTTTTCAGACCCGTTTTCGTCCATGGCGCCTGCGTGGCAACTTCAACTGAAACGCGTGCATCTCGTGCTAACCAAAATCTGCCGAACCACGTGGCTTCAAGAGGACGGCTACTACAATTTCCGCAGTGAAGTCGTCTGCATCGCCAGTGAGGGACCGGAAGCGCCCACGTGCTTCGAAAGTACGACTGAGAACTGGAGCTAGTGGTTTATCAATACCTTAAGGCTTTTCCGTGTAAGGTCTGTAAGTGAAACTGCGGCCAGAAATAGCTTCAAATGTAACAAGAAATATCTTTAAAAAAGATATACGGCGTTGATTGTGGTCGATGTTTATGAACGATCAAAAGTTATCTCCATGAGATAAAAAGTAGCGGATGCCTTTTTTCTGCCCCGTTTTTAGCTACATCATAAGCAAATCAATTAAGGGGTGTTGCGCCAGATTTCGTGGCTTATTTTGCTTTATGTGATATTATTGCTCAGATATCTATATTTACAGAATAGAAAAACACAACATGAAAATAAACGAGTGCATATTGGTCAGCCGGCAATACTCGAATCTTATTTAATTGAATAATTATAGTATAGTGAATTATTGTGCTCATGCTTAATAAACTGGTCTAAATGGATAAAAATTTCTAATTATTTTTATCAAAATTGGTCCTTATCATGCAAATGTTGAAACCATATTAAAAATCGATGATTGACATACCACAATAATATCGCCGAATATCTTTATTTAGTATCTTTCTGATCAAAACAGACTTCAAGTGCACAAAGTTTACGAGACGGCGTTTATATAAAGATTTCTGCAACTGACCGCAAACTGACCTTGATACCTTGCGGATTGAATGCAATGCATTACAGTCACTACGTTATTGTCAGTAAGACCGGTGTAACACAATGATCGCAACCCCTTCTCGAACTCCGGTGATGAACTGTATATAAACTCTGACTTTCACAAATGGCCGCTTTTGCGCTGGTAATTCTCTGAAAATAAAAGGTGAACGCACAAACTGTATTTATTTGGAAAATTGATTGTAAAACTGTTCTATCTATTGAGCCTTTTCATTAGAGATAAAATTGTTTCATGCAGTAAAACAGTGTTACAAAGACGCGGATATGTTTCCAATGTTCTGGTGTTATACTCAAATCAGCCAATGGAATAAATGAAGTGTATTCATTCGTACCCAGCCGCGGGAAATTTTATTTGAGTATTATTGGACACTTACAAAGGTCAAGTCAGGGTGAAAAGCTGGCTTAATACAGCTTACGCCGAAAAAGGGGCTAGTGTTTATTTGACGCATAATGCGAAGCTTTTTCGTGTAAGCTTCGCAAGTGAAAATTTGGGAAAGTATTTGCTTCATGATTGAGACTGCCGATCTCGTACATGACAATTTGTTTAACATGGTTGTAACAACGTTCGATACCCTTGCGCGTTTTAAATGCGGTTGTTAGGTGTGGGGGGGGGGGAGGGGGATATTCGTCATTATTAGTGAGACTGCTCATTTCCAACTTACAATTTCTATAACATGAATATAAAACCGTTCTACAGTGTAACGACATCCTGGTGTGATGACACACTCTCGTAAAGAATCAGATCAGAATGTACCACATATTAAGTTTATCAAAAATAAGATCATGAAAAACTAATTGTATGCATGCGGACCAATGAAAACAGGCTATTTAAGAATTATCAGAATCGTAACGCAAATGTCACCAAACATTGTAAAATACGATTGTGATTTCGACATAGTAGCTCGGTTGTAGGCTATGAGTTTGTTATTTTTACGGAATAAATATTGTTGTTGTTTCTATCTTTGTTGTTTAAATAAAACATGGTAAACCAAACTGTCTGACCTATACGGGGTGATTCTGTCGGTCCGCTGTTGTGTCGGCTGTGGACTGGAAGTTGGGAGCTACAGAAATAATCCGTTTCGGTTTCGGAAACTGCCTGTTGTCCCTAGCGTCACTGCTTCCGTGCAAGCTTATTACGGCTGGATAGCCGACGTCACCGGTCAGCTCAACATTATCGCCTGACTAGTTTATTAGCCGTCATTTAACGAATAAAAAGCAAAGTGATTTAGATACGCGGACTATAATGACAATTTTGCCATTAGCTAAGGATGTTTGTTGATTGTTTTACTTTTCAGATGTGGTTAAAAACGTGTCAACTGATGCAACATACACTGAAAAATTACATTTGAACATACGGAATTCTGGACCCTTTTCCTATTAACCAGCACGTTTAAATATTCGAATGAATTTTCCATGTATTAGTATAATGAAGGAAAGAATATTTACTTGGTACAAGTATGCTTCATGTTCTTGCTTCATATTCAACAAATGAAACCGAGCTTGGATAAAATATACTTTATACTTGTATTAAATTAGTCTATTATCGTCAGATCCGCTTATCAAGGATGACAGTTTCCTCTAATACATGGTCTTCGTTAAAAAAAGACTTCCTTCGGACGAAAAGAACATTAAAAACGGAAAGTGTTGCTTCTGACGACACTTTACAAACATGCATTATACCCCGTGTTCCCAGACCACTATACGAACATGCATCAAACCCCCTTGTTTCCAGAACACTTAACGAACATTTTTTAGACCTCGTGTTACCAGAACACTTTACGAATTTGCAGTAAAACCCGTGTTCCAAGAACACTTAACGAGCACGCCTTAAACCCCGTGTTCCCAGACCACTTTACGAACATGCAGTCAACCCCGAGTTCCCAGAACACTTTACGAACATGCATTAACTCATGTCCGTGTTCCCAGAACACTTTACGAACAAGCATTAAATCCTGTGTTCCCAGAGCACTTTACGAACATGCATTAAATCCTGTGTTCCCAGAACACTTTACGAACATGTATTAAACCCCGTGTTCCCAGAACACTTTAAGAACATGCATGTAACCCCGTGTTGCCAGATCACTCTACGAACATTCAGTAAACCCCGTGTTACCAGACCACTTTACGAACATGCATTAAATCCTGTGTTCCCAGACCACTTTACGAACATGCATTATACCCCGTGTTCCCAGAACACTTTACGAACATGCATAAAACTCCGTGTTCCCAGACCACTCTACGAATATTCAGTAAACCCCGTGTTACCAAACCACTTTACGAACATGCATTTACTCTTGTGTTCCCAGAACACTTAACGAACATGTATTAAACCCCGTGTTCCCAGAACACTTTACGAACATGCATTTAACTCTGTGTTCCAAGACCACTCTACGAACATTCATTAAACTCCGTGTTACCAGACCACTTTACGAACATGCATTAACTCATGTCCGTGTTCCCAGAACACTTAACGAACAAGCATTAAATCCTGTGTTCCCAGAACACTTTACGAACATGCATTAAATCCTGTGTTCCCAGAACACTTTACGAACATGTATTAAACCCCGTGTTCCCAGAACACTTTAAGAACATGCATGTAACTCCGTGTTCCAAGACCACTCTAAGAACATTCATTAAACCCCGTGTTACCAGACCACTTAACGAACATGCATTAACTCATGTCCGTGTTCCCAGAACACTTTACGAGCATGCATTAAATCCTGTGTTCCCAGAACACTTTACGAACATGTATTAAAGGGATCTTTTCACGCTTTGGTAAATTGACAAAATTGAAAAAAGTTGTTTCAGATTCGCAAATTTTCGTTTTAGTTATGATATTTGTGAGGAAACAGTAATACTGAACATTTACCATGGTCTTATATAGCCATTATATGCATCTTTTGACGATTTAAAAACCTAAAAATTATAAAGCGTTGCAACGCGAAACGATTGAATAATTTGGAGAGTTCTGTTTGTGTCGTTAAATTTTGTGAAACTACGAAGATTGCTTATATAAGGTATAAAATACTTCATGCATATGTACTCGGCGGAATAGCTCAGTAGGCTAAAGCGTTTTTACTTCAGGACTCTGGCAGGACTCCAGGGGTCACTGGTTCGAAACCTGGTCCGGGCAATATTCTTTTCCTTTTTTTAATTTTATTCTTGATTTTTTACTGGAGCTTTTACGATCCAATGTTTACATTTATCGATATAAAGCATTTAATGAATAAGTTAAAAAATGCCAAAATCTGTGAAAAGGCCCCTTTAAACCCCGTGTTCCCAGAACACTTTACGAACATGCATAAATCCTGTGTTCCCAGATCGAGGCTTACTTTTTACAGAATCAGCATCATCAATAATAGTCGTGATTTCATTTAGGTATCGGGATAAAACTTTTTTTTTCGTTAAAGTATTTTATTAACTTGATGGACACTCAACGTACTTGTAAACATCGGAGTTAAATATGACATACGACACACATGGGAATAATAAACATGACTTCAAATAAAATACACATTAAAAATGACTGTAAGCGACGTTAAAAGTACTTTTGTATATGAAATGTGCATTAAAAGGGGAATTTAAGTATACACATTTTAATCGGCTGTTTGTTTTTTGTACACTTTTGTTAAATGAGAGGTTTCTAAATCGTGCAGAGCGTTAAAGCAAATTAAATAAAAATCAAATTATAAATAAAACTCGTGGATGAAAAACTTACAAATTTGTGGACTCGTAAATTCATTGAACTGTGCCCCCCCCCCCCCCCCCCCATTCAAAACAAACAATAAAACCTAACAAGAACTAATTGTTCGTTGTGGTCTTCAAATTGAAAATCGGTTAACCCACGAAATTAATGAAAATTCATGACAAAGAATAATCACGATTTAACAAGATTAATCACGATGTAGAACGAGAAATCACGATTCACACGAGTAATCACCATGTCGCATAAGTAATCACGGTGTCACACGAGTAATCACGATGTCACACGAGTAATCACGATGTCACACGGGTAATCACGGTGTCACACGAGTAATCACGATGTCACACGAGTAATCACGATGTCACAGAATAATGACGATTGTACTGAATCTATGCATCCTGCGTATGTGTAGTAAGATAAATACTAAGGCACTCATTTAATAATAGTTCAAACAACAAAATCATAATGAACATTCTACATTAAATAGTAAGTGATCACAAATCATATACAGTATTCTTCTTGAAATATCCCCGAACAAACTAACGCACGCGAAGAACAACGTTGTTAAACGAGCTTATGATAAAAACACAACAGCCCGCGCTAGCAGGCGCCTACACCTATAAATTGTGTCATGTCCGGTGCAACGGCCGCTTAACGCTGCCAATCTTTGTACATCATCTGCATCCTCTTCGCACGTGTAGGAGTCGTAGATCGGCACGCAGTTCCCGTAACTGTCACTTAGGAGGAAATTTCCGCCGCCGGAAAGCCCGATGCAGCACAGCGGTGCGTTTGAGCAGCATTTTGTATCGCGCGCGGAGCAGGAGTCTCGTTAGAAGCCGCAGATCTGCCCAAGCTTGAAGCAGTTTTTGTTATGGAAGTCGCGCTCAGCAACAGCCGGTTCCGATTTTTGGCCTTTTGCTTGTGACTGTTCATTTTCCATGCCGACTCGTTCTGAATTCAGTTCCGCGTTCGCCCGACTTCCATTGCGCTGTTGTCTATTTTTCACGACGTCTCGGAGGTTGATCAACTTCTCGAGGGTTTCCACGAGAAGTTTATTGGTGTCGCCATAATGTTCTCAATTATTCGATTCGCTGCATTGAGAGTAATCGTATCCGATCCACTGCCGCCGCCGGAAATGGCGCCGGAGAAGGCTGTAGTCATACCGTCGGCATAAAGGGAACCTCCGTCTCGCAGCGAATTGGAAAACAAATTTCCAGGTTCCTTTGCTGATTCTTGTGTTTTTGAATGAAATGGAAAAATGTGTTTGAATATGCGTATGTATGTATTAGTTAAAAATATTCATTTAGCTCGATTGCATAGAAAGCATAAGGCTTAATTGAAACGCTCTCAAGTCCGCTTCCTGGGACTAGAACCAATATTTGGTGTTTATTTGGGAAATCTAAAGCACGATCCCACAGTAGGTCTAGAACCCGTGACCTCCCGATCGCGGACACATTATTCACTTCGCCACTGTATGCATATATTTTTGTTTCGTGTTATAGCTTACACATATGTCTCATACGCTGCGAATCCAACAAATCGCCTTAACGATATTTGTTAAATTTCTAGGACAAAATCGCACATTTTATGTTGAATAACTTACATAGGCAGCTTTACTGTTAATAAATGTTGATAATTAAAGACACGAGTGACAATGAATATACTATACCTTGTCAGTGACTTCAGGACAGATTTCACGCTTTCTTCGGAGTCTTTATTCGCTTACACGTGATCTTAAATGGAATCAATAATTAAGCCTCGTTGTGTGACAACTGTTTTTAATGCATGTGCGAAATGTCTCATGCAAGATCAGCCTGTGTAGTCCGCACAGTCTCATCAGACACGACACATAACATCATGACTGGATTTTCGTTTAGGAGAGACTTCCTTTAAACGAAAACTACGTACAAACAAAACGTGTCGTCCCTGATTAACCTGCGCGGACAACACACGCTTATTTTGGGCGACCCCCTTACGCAAATGCATTAAGCCCCGTTTTCCAAGAACGCAGCTCAATTTCATTACACGCATAGGAAATAACAGGCAAATACTGTTGACTTCAAAACTCTATGCAATCTAATAAAATCATCGCATGTAATAATGCATTTTTTATTTATTTTTTGTTTAATCTTAAATGTATTTTAGTGTTACAAGTTGCTTTTGAGTTTCAGAACAAAAGTGTTAGTTGTTTATTGTGTGTTTAAAGTTCTTTTACATGTTATTTAGCTATTCCAATGATGTAGTATAGATTTGACAATAACTTTGACAAACTGAAAAATGATTTTTAGTAATAAAAAAATAAAATGGTAAAATTCTTCATGGATAAAAAATAACTACAAGCTAACAAGTACACTACGCTTCAATGCAAATCTTTCAATTAAATTATCAGTCTGTAAGAAGGTCCCTATGTACAGGCAAAACAGTTGTGTGTACTTTCTATATGTTTGATGATGCCATACTGCATCAATCATTTTTTATAATTGACGGAATTTTAATATTGTCTACTGAATTGTTTAAAAAATAAATGCCTATGTCAATAAAAATAAAAACTGACTTAATAAGTAAATTAAAAACTTGTCTTCTAATTCACAAAAAATAATTCTACATTCTCGACCCATCGGTATATTTGAAAGGTCTGCATACACTGTTCCAACTTGAAATAAACATCTTTTGAAATAACAATAAAACCTTACATCCTAAGAACATTCACGTTATTATCAACACATAACACGTGCTCATTGGATTTAAAAACATGTTTGTTGCGTCCTGATACTCAAACATTTCTATTCAGTGTGATTAAAAACATATCTTTACTCAATATCTCTTTTGAACATTTTGTTTTTATTGTATGAACTCAATTTAAATCAAAATTCGCCCTAATATATATAACTTTATCGTCAGTGCTTGTTCACGCGCAAAAATAATAATCGTCTTTCTACCAATTTATTCTCATACATACGATGGCGAATGCGTAGACGTAGACGTAGACGATTGTCTAAACACAAATAAATTCAAATTATAACAATGTAATATTAAGCTATGTAAAATAAAAATAATTATTATTCTAACAACTCATTTAAATTACATTTACACAAAACACGCACGTTACATTTTTGAAAAGATTTAATAATTTCAAATCAACCTAAATGATGATGTTATTTCAGGAATTCAATACGAATTAAAACAATATCTCACGTGTACGTTATTTTTAGGAAAGTTTTCATCATGTTGTGGGCTAAATATAAAATTGCACCTCATATTAGCCGTTATGTTTTTATAAGACAGAGTAATTAAGGGTTTATTTGAGACTCGTTCCGAATTTCCTCCTAAATTGGATGTTTGCTCAAAAGAGACTTCATTTAAACGAAAAATTCTATTAAACGGAAGCCCACACGTACTTACACGGGACGATACTGGAAGCCCGTGCATGAGGTCCAGTTTTCCAGTTTTTTTTATATTTTATTTGTGTGTGTGTGTTAAGAATCGGTTTACATAAAGCACCAGCTCGTGAACACACTAAACATAAGCTTTGAAACAGAAAATGTTAACCGAGCAACATGCTAACAAACCGCATAGGAAATCGGACAATAAATAACGATTTGGTATAGTTGTGTATTTGTAGCATATATCCTTTAGAGTACTTACATCATAATGCCGTTGCATTAAATCGGTATGCTGCGTATTCCGCACGTCCCAAACTTTTTTGAAAACGGCCATTTCAATTGCGCCGCGCTGTGGGTAAACGGGGCTTAATGCATGTGCGTAAAGTTTCGTTCTAGATAATCCCGCACAGGCTAATCACAGACCGACTGCACAGGCTAATCTGGGACGTCGCTTTTCGCACTTGAATCAAGACCAGTTTTTCCAGAGCGAGGCAAAATTCAACATACACCGATTTTAAGATGAATAGCAGGTATCACTGAACATGAGTATATACGATGTAAATACACGACAAATGTGGCGTAATAAACAGTCACCATTTAATTAAACATACCTATACATGTATTATACTATTAAAGGGGCATTTTCACGTTTTGGTTATTTGACAAATTACAAAAAATGGTTGCAGATACGCAAATGTTCGTTGTAGTTATGATATTTGTGAGGAAACTGTAATACTGAACATTTTACATGCTCTAAAAATTCATTATTTGCATCTTTTGACGATTTACAAACATGAAAATAATAAAGCGTTGCAACGCGAAACGATTTACTGATTTGGATAGTTCTGTTGTTGTCGTTATATTATGTGACACTACGAGGATTGCTATATGAAGTATAAAATACATCATTCATTTTATGAGCACTAAGCCTTAGACTTTTACTCCTGGTGTCAGTGGTTCGAGCTCTGTTGAGGGTTACTTTTTCTTTTTTTAAAATTTTATTCTTGTTTTTTATTGCAGCTTTTTAGATCCAATGTTTAAATTGATCAATATAAAGCATTTAATGATTAACTTTAATACATGCCAAAATCTGTGAAAAGATCCCTTTAAATATCATTTCAGTTGAGACCGACTCAACTTGCCGTCTCGACGTAAAAATTATTACTTGTTAAAGATGTAAGCAACGTTCCAATCGTGATGGTTACAATACACTAAATGATCGCTTCATGCAGGGCTGTACTCTCTAAAAAAATATCATAGTTGACAGGAAGGAATGTTTTACAATTTTTTACCATTATTCGGGTGTTATCTTGCGGAGATAATGGTAGGGCATAAATAGGTGTTCACTACTGAATCCCTGAAATATGATACACTTGAAGACTAAAGTAAACCATTGCACTAGAAAAGGTTACATTCCACTAAGAAACGGCCGAAAAAAAAGTTGCAAAAACAGTCGATTTTGATTTGTGTCAAGTTCTTTCTTGCATTGTACATGACATATCTTTTTTATTGCATTAATCAATTCCGCTTAGAATGGCCTTTAAGAAAAGGTATGGTTATGGGGGTCTCTATGTGCAAAATGTTGCATTTATTTTCGCTCAAAGTTGTCGCTTTTACATTGAATTATATAGGAAAACTATTTAGTGTATTATGACCTAAACGCAAAACCAGGCCTAGTCACAAAGGCACTGTATTAACAGAAAATCATCATTTTTTTAGTGGGATATGACGCGTTTTGGCAAATTTCACGGAATAAATGCGTTTGTTTCACGAATTTAAGGAGCATTGTGAGTTTTTAAGAAAAAATACGTTTTCAGAGGAAAATAAGAAAAAAAAACGTACAAAAACTCGCCTTGAGCATCTCAAATCGCAACAATTTGTGCTGAAAGAGCTCATGAACACGTTTGAATAGTTGTTTACTTCTTTTTCTACATAGCTTGTAACAATATTCCAATATTTTGACCGATTGTAATTATTTAGGGTAATCGTTTTACGCATGAACGCCCGTTATAAATCAAAGCTCCGAACGCGAAAGCCACATGGCTTATCAGGCGTTATAATAAAATGCATTTTCAAGCATTTCTACGTGAAAGATCGGTCTGAAAATTGGCATGCACATAGAAAATAGGTTTATAAGTATCGAGAAGTGCTTATTTTCCGCGATGTTAACAGTAAACGTTGTCTTATAGGTTACAATACACTAAATGATCGCTTCATGCAGGGCTGTACTCTCTAAAAAAAATATCATAGTTGACAGGAAGGCATGTTTTACACTTTTTACCATTATTCGGGTGTTATCTTGCGGAGATAATGGTAGGGCATGAATAGGTGTTCACTACTGAATCCCTGAAATATTATACACTTGAAGACTATAGTAAACCATTGCACTAGAAAAGGTTACATTCCACTAAGAAACGGCCGAAAAAAAAGTTGCAAAAACAGTCGATTTTGATTTGTGTCAAGTTCTTTCTTGCATTGTACATGACATATCTTTTTTATTGCATAAATCAATTCCGCTTAGAATGGCCTTTAAGAAAAGGTATGGTTATGGGGGTCTCTATGTGCAAAATGTTGCATTTATTTTCGCTCAAAGTTGTCGCTTTTATATTGAATTATATAGGAAAACTATTTAGTGTATTATGACCTGATACATGGGCTATCTCGGATTCCTCCGTAAATTTATGAAATAAATCGTCTGCTGATCCAGAGTGGCAACGTTCTTCAAAAGGAGGTTAATTTATAACCTTTTGCGGGAAATCATCTACCAATCTTACAATCAAATAAACAGTTTCAAGATGAAAAGGTAACATTCTCTTACTTTTCTAATTGATAAAACTACTAGTGGGTTGCTTCAGAACACAAATAGGCGTTCAATTGGCTGACGCCTTCGAATACGTTTAATTTATGCTTGAGGTATTTAACACTAAATCAAATGCCAATGCTGCCATAGAGACCCATAATGTGCCATAGAGACACATAATGAAACCGGCCAAATGTTATAGCATTTTTTCCTTTCTTTGCTTTATTTTGGATTTTGCAAGCCTAGTTTTAATTTAAATATGAACATGGCTTCTTTTGGACATTGGAATAAAAATATATGTATTGCAACTTCTAAGAAAATGTCATTTACCCGACCTCAAACACCCCCAGGTTTTTGCAGTGAGATTTCAACAAAAGCACAATACTTAAGGGGTGTTGCTGCAGTTTTGCTGATTTTTTTTCCACCAAATAGATTTTGTTAACAATTTATACGGGCAAAAGCCCGAAAGGCATTGACCGTTTATTTGTATCAATTTTCTGAAACACAGAAAGACATTACCTTATAGGCTATCAAGTCAAATAATTCCTGCCATCATCTATTTTCGCAATGGAAAATCAAAGACCGCTGGAGCAACATAGGCACTTCGACAAACGCTACATGACACGTAGATGCATTCCTCAAGAAAAAATACATCATGGTAGTGATTATTGTGTAGCGAATCGTACTCTGTTATTGTATTATATGTTTTTCAACACCAAATGCGATTTTTTGTTTTTCTTCCTGTTTTCCTGTTTCCCGGCCTAACACAGTTACAGGAATGACCAATTACCAAAGACTGCTATACTAAATTTCGCGTTCACTTCTTCCAACCGTAATGTTCAGAAATATAACCCGTCTAAAATGTATTGCCTAAATCCCGACGCAATTAATCAAATAAGATTAGTCTCGAATTTATTTTATTCGTTCAATTCTGCACCTTATTTTTATTATTATCCTCATCAAATTATAAAAATATATATTTAAAAAACCTTCTTTGTTAAAATAATTAACCCCAGCATTGTTTAGAGGTCTTAAATTTAAAGGGAGGTCACCACTGCGAAAATATCAATACTGAAATCCAGCATCCGGTGTGTATTCCCTAATTCCGGTCGCGAGCGGTGCATTTTTGGTATTCATCTGCAGCAGATACCGTAGGTTTCCACGTATAGCGCGCTCCCGTGTATAGCGCGCAGGCTGCTTTTTAAATGCAAAAATGGAGAAAAAAGTATTTAAAGACAATAAAACCATCAAATCGGACCGAAAATGGCCGCCATTTTACTATTACACAATCCAATAATCTGGGTCAATGGAAAGCTTAATTAAGCATTCAAAATAGTATTCGTCATTATGATTAGAAGCATGGGTTGCATAGCACTATACTTTTCTGACAATTTTGTAATTTTCTAGCAAAAGATTAACAGTCCACGTGCATTTCATGAAAAACATGAGAAAATAACAATTAGGGTACATCGTGTGATTTTTCCTCGGGGAAAGCATTACCGGTAAATTTGAATGTCTTATGGGAGACAGGGATACAGTTGTTGAGGTACACCACTGTTGAACATTCATTATTTATACACACAAAATGCAATTGCATATCTTCACGTTCTCAAGTGTCAATTAGTGTCTCAAATGTTGATTAGCGTCTTAACAAGTCGTGGCACATATTACTCAATATCATCTGCCAATTACGAAGTGCAAAATGACCCCCTTTCACACCTACCGTTACCCGCAAAAAAGACCTCATTCGCACCTACCCTTGCCTGTTCTCCGGAATGTCTACAACAATCCCCATCGGAATTCATCAATAAAGAAGTGTAAAAACACAAACAAAGAAATGTCCGCAAGTTTATTCAAACACATTTATTTTTGACCAAAACTTCTTCTACCGCATTCATATCTACCAGTAGCGACTTCTTGTTGTTTCGACAATGGCCCCTCAGTCTGTACGATTATAGGGTGGTAGTTTTCTTGAAAAAAAACATAGCGACCATTTTGATTATTTACGATTACACAACATATTTTTTACCAATTTAGCAGCCAGGATAGCGTTGCATCAATGTATAGCCCGCACCAGCTTTTTAATTTGAATTTTGGAGGTAAAACACTGCGCGCTATACGTGGAAACCTACGGTATTGAGGGAAGAACTGTCCCGTTGAGAGCTCCTGGTCTTGGTATATTTTATTTAAAAAAAATGGTTTATTTATGAATTATAATTGAGAACTAAGTAACAACAACCAACTTAAATATAAATTATATGTTATTATACATTATTTATCCCGTTAATGTTTGGTAACTGTTTGGTTTCCGTTGGGAATTTCCTACACAGTAATGTGCTGGACGGTCGTGATACTCCGCTCCGCATGATCAATAAATACTCACAATATGCTGAATAATTTTAATTTTTAAAAGGTAACAATTGAATCTTCTTCAAAATTGTATATAATCTATTTCACTGCATTAAATACTTGAAACTTCTATGTGTTTTTTTTTTGCCATTCTGATATTTTTATTCAGTTTGTCCTCAATTAAAAAAGAGATTATAAACATTTATTATGAATAAATCTGAAGGAAAAGCGGCTCAAGAGACAAGTGTTTTGATTGGCTGTTCAGAAAATGTGTACGTCGAAGTACAAACATGTATGTCGAAGTACAAATTGTACTTTGACATACAAATATATACTTCGAAGTATATTTTATATTTGTATGTCAACATACAATTATTGTACATTTCTCTTTTTACCTTGTAGGTCTTCTTGACTTTCAACCCAAATGGTATGCCATAGTATGTCTTTAGGGTTATATTAAGAATGCTCCCACTTAAGGGATCAATACAGAGACCTCCCAGTGACTAAGCCAGTTAGCAGACACCCCATCCACTATACCACAGACACCGAACCAGCTTTAAATTCCTGTGGATAGAAAACAAAAAATATATAAGATGCTAGATCTTTAAGCTAGGAACATGTAACTCGTTTTAAGATTGATTTTTTTGGATGCATTACTTAATTATTGCAACAATTATAATATTTTGAACACAATTATGTCCATATATTTATTAAAAATACATGGTTATCAAAAAAACTTAAAAAGCTTTTGCCCGTAAATTAGGTAGCACCTATAATCATATTATTCAAGTACTATATACAAATACTATATGAAACATGAAATAAAAATATAGTGTCACCAGCCTTGTTTTGATTTATTCACCATTTTATAACATGTACTTTTTCATTTAAACTGGAAAATCTCTAATTGACTCAAACTAATTAATAACCTATGAAATAGACAACATATAGTCCCTTTCGGTAACATGATTTCTCTTCCTTGAAAAGTATACACAAGAGTTGCCGTTACTTTTTCGTCTACTTCCGGTGAGCAAAATTATTAAAGATGGCTTCTAAATTGAAAGCGATGGACAACATTGATAAAGATTTCGATGTAATCAAAGCTAATTGTGCTCAGTTACAACAACATTTACGTCAGCACGAGTTGCCTGTATCTGGATCGAAGAAAGAACTGATAGAAAGGGTAAATGGTAGTTTTGAAATCGGGAAGTAACCGTTGGGAGTTCTGCGTTTGCAGGATGAAAATTGGCTACAGAACGAGCGAGAAGCAGATTATTGACCCCTTTAGGTGAGAAGTTACCAGAAGTGAAATCGATTACAAGTGGATGGAGCAGTGATGTAAATCTCATTCCCTATTTGTCAGACAATGATTTGTATAATTACCTTGTGCTCAATAATCAGAGGACTTATGATGGCAAGCCAATTGGTGCCAAACGACAGTTGAAGGCAAAAGTGTTTTATTCAGATGGACATGTACATTCTGTTATGTTCCATGAAATAAACAGGACCATTATGCATGGTTATGTCCATCCCCACACAGAAGGAGAACAAAAAAGGACTACTGTTCTTGGGCTTGTTTGTCCAAAGTCACTGGAAATGTTCATGCTGCTGGGTGTGATTGTGAAGCTGGGTATGTATTGCTTTTTCTAATGATTTTCTATAAATTACATGCAGTTTCAACTCTTGACCAGTGTTTCTGGGCATAATTTGATTAAAAATACAATAATTTTCATACCCGACATAATGTGTACCTTAAAATGAAATAAAATAATTAGGGTAAATAAAAAATAGGGTAGGTAGCCTGGACCGGTCTCAGTTTGTTTCGCCCTTGGTTGTTTCGCCCTTATTTAATTGTTATGTAATATTATGGTTTTGCAAATGATTCTTTCTTACTATTTGTTTATTATATATGAGAAATTAAGATTATTGTATTATTACAAATGTGATGATTGCGCAATTATCCGTTTTATTTTAATTGCAATTAATAAACGGAATATAATGATACATTATGTTACAAACTAAGTATTACCATTAATTAGTTTGGCAGAGGTATGATGCGTTGATTTGCCAATTAAAATAATGTCGGGACCAATTACAATTATCAAACAAACTTAGATCAGAAGACGTGTGATCAGATGATTGGCTAATTACTAGCACAGAATCATTTAAAGAAGATATTATAGAGGCATTATATTGTTTTTATAAACTTTAAGCCAGTTTGCATCTTTAGATCTCAAGATTTTCGCCCTATAGTGTTGTATGTAGTTTGTGTGTTTAAAAACTAGGGCGAAACAACCCAGGAATTAGTGCAAAACAACCCAGGGCGAGTGCGAATTAGGGCGAAACAACTCAGGGGCGAACGGGAATTAGGGCGAAACGACCCAGATTCGTCTGGACCAGACATATTTTTTAGTTTGGCCTCAAAGAAAATGAAATAAGATTACTTTAATTTGTTGACATTTTGTTTTTGCAGTGGATTGCTTAAGCATGACATAAAGAAGCAATATCTTCCATTATATATCACAGTCACTATACCATATTTGTATGAAAATAAAACATACATTTTTGTAAATAATTATAATTTGACAGAATAATAAAATGTTAACATATTATTTAAGTTGTTTGTAAGTAGTTTTCTATGAAAAGTAAGGAAAGCCAAAGTTGCAAAACATTGTCAATATTATTTTAGCTTACATAAGGTAATTATGCCCCCCTTAGAAGAAGAGGGGGTATATTGCTTTGCACATGTCTGTCGGTCGGTCCGTCCGTCCATCAGGTGGTTTCCGGATGATAACTCAAGAACGCTTGGGCCTAGGATCATGAAACTTCATAGGTACACTGATCATAACTCGCAGATGACCCCTATTGATTTTGAGGTCACTAGGTCAAAGGTCAAGGTCACAGTTACCCGAAATAGTAAAATGTTTTCCGGATGATAACTCAAGAACGCATACGCCTAGGATCACGAAACTTCATAGGTAGATTGATCATGACTCGCAAATGACCCCTAAAGATTTTGAGGTCACTAGGTCAAAGGTCAAGGTCACGGTGACCCGAAATAGTAAAATGGTTTCCGGATGATAACTCAAGAGCACATATGCCCAGGATCATAAAACTTCATCAATAGATAGATCATGACTCACAGATGACCCCTATTGATTTTCAGGTCACTAGGTCAAAGGTCAAGGTCACGGTGACCCGAAATAGTAAAATGGTTTTCGGATGATAACTCAAGAACGCATATGCCTAGGATCATGAAACTTCATGGGTAGATTGATCATGACTCGCAGATGACCACTATTGATTTTGAGGTCACTAGGTCAAAGGTCAAGGTCACGGTGACCCGAAATAGTTAAAAGGTTTCTGGATGATAACTCAAGAACGCTAATGCCTAGGATCATGGAACTTCATAGGTACATTGATCATGACTCACAGATGACCCATATTGATTTTCAGGTCACTAGGTCAAAGGTCACGGTGACCCGAAACAGTAAAATTGTTTCCGGATGATAACTCAAGAACGCTTTTGCCTAGGATCATGACACTTCATAGGTACATTGATCATGACTCGCAGATGACCCCTATCGATTTTCAGGTCACTAGGTCAAAGGTCAAGGTCACAGTGACAAAAAACGTATTCACACAATGGCTGCTACTACAACGGACAGCCCATATGGGGGGCATGCATGTTTTGCAAACAGCCCTTGTTATTATAATGGCTGCTGAAAATGTGTTTGCCTTATAGCTTTTCAGTGATCAATAAAAACGTTGTTGTCTTGTTTAATTTAAAATTATTCATTTTGTATTTTCAGTGAAGGGGAGGCATGCAATCATATTGCAGCTCTCATGTATGGTCTCATCAACATTACAGAGAAAAAGAAAGAAGGGACTAATGCTTCAACATCAAAACAATGTCTATGGAATCAACCAAGGTCCAGAAAACTGAGTCCAAAAAAGGCAAGTGAACTTATCTTCAAGAAACAGAAATTCAATGACAAGAATAACAACACAATATTTCCAAATGTAAGGACTTCCTCATGTGCTGATTCGCCATCGATAAGTGTTGAACCAGTTGACATATTAAGGTTTGGCAATAAACTTAAACAGTGTAATCCTCATGCTGGATTTCTACTTACACATGAACATACCATTGACAAATTTAAACAACCATCCAACAGGGCTAAGGAAAACCTGGGATTACCAGAACCTCCTTTCATGTTTAGAGATTGTGTAGACATGTCAAGTGAGAATTGTCAAAAAGTGTTTGATGATTATTTTGAAAAATTAAGTGTGACATCTGAGGAGGCTGAACAAATTCAAATGAAAACAGAAAAACAGTCAAAAAGTTTAAATTAGTTTGAAGCAAGGAAAGACAGAATAACATCTTCTAATTTTGGACAAATTGTGTCTAGAAAAGAACTTCAAGCGTCGAAATCTTTAATGAACTCTGTGTTGGGATACACATCCTTCACGTCTGAAAATGTTCGTTGGGGAATTTCACATGAGCCAGCTGCACGAAGATTTTATTTAAAAGACTTAAGGGAATGTCATCCTGGACTTACTGTTAGTGAATGTGGTTTTGTGGTGTCAACTAAATATCCGCACCTTGGTGAAGTCCTGATGGTCTGGTGTCTTGCTCCCATTGTGAAGAAAAAAATGGATTTCTTAAAATAAAATGTCCATATAAATACAGAAATGTAACTGAAATGGCTGCAAAGGACAAAGACTTTTTTTGTTATCTCAAAAATGGTGTGATTAGATTAAAAAAAAGTCATATTTATTATTGCCAAGTGCAAGGACAGATGGCAGTCTGTAGAAAGTGGTGTGATTTTTATATTTGGTCTCTGGTGGGAAGGTCTGTTGAAAGAATTGAATTTGACAAAGAAAAATGGGAAACAATGGAGGAAAGATTGACTTTGTTTTTTAAGGTTAATATCACCCCAGAGATATTCAGCAGAAGAATTCAACGTGGGGTTCAAACTGATGAATAATATGCTTGGTTAAACTACAATGCTGTGTGACAAAGTTTGATCATTAACAAATACCGAACTTAAAATCCATAATATAATACTCCTCCAATATTACATTAAAGGTTTACAAATGTGCATTAAACCAGATTATTGTTCGTTTCTTACTCCTACAAATGCAAGAACGGTGAAGTTTTGAGACATTTATATAACCATTTACAAACCTGTTACAATACTTTTATTTAATAATGTTTTGTAAACAATGATCTATAAAAAATAATTACAGCATTATATTTATAATCACTTTATGCCACAGGTGCTTGTTGAGTGGAATCCCATGATATTTATAAACCGGGAAACCCTATTTGATGCAAAAGGACGGCATATTGATTTCATTATTTTAGATTAAAATAATGGTTTTCAGCTACTTGCACCCATTTAACATGTACAATGAACAATTAAGGCAACATGATTTTTGTTTTATTCATTTACATTTTCTAAACTTATTATCCACTACCTCTGGGTAAGGAGCTTTAAATTCCAAAACCAAATTTTATTAACATGAAATTCTTTTTACCTTACAGTGTATATGTTAATTTATGTCCCAATCCTACTTCACAAAGCTCAAATCACACATTTAAAAATATGTGGTAGATTTAAAGTTATCTGGAGTATATGATGTAAATATGTTGTAATAATTTTAGAAAGCATTTCCTTCCAGTGACAAAGTTCATGCTTGGGATACATGTAGCTCAAAATCTCTTTCAGTTTGCAACATGACATAAATGTGCCTCAATCTATCAGGATTGAACCTGATACTGCAGCGCTAGACTGGCTGGTGCAGTATCGACTCATCTGTGGGGGCACAATACATTATGACTGTAAATATCTAAATATCTTTTTTTAGCTGGAAACTATGTTTCTATACTTCAGGAGTATGATGTAAATATTCCATAGCTATTTATTAAAGAAGTGCTGTTCATATGTTATAATTATGTACCAGAAAAAAACTTAGTGCACTGCATGATGACTTTTTATATCTTAGTGTAGTAAAATATTGTTATTTAAATGACATAATGATAATGGTGCTTTATAACGATGCATTTTCTTCCGAAGATCACCATATACTTTTCTTTATTGTAATGCTTGAAAAAAATGATCTCTCTAAGTAAAAGGCATATGATTTAAATATCTTTCCTTGTTATTTTATTAATATGGTAATAATAATTTTTTTTACCAAACGCAAATAATGTCTTTAATTCAAATGTGAAATGGATTTTCTTCTTTTGCAACAAAATAGTTTTAACTCTTTACCACTTAGATACGCATTTTTACATGAAATGAAATTGAAGGCCTTTCTTACTAGATTCTAGATTTAAAGGCTTCATTTCCCACCATGAGACACTGATGAGCAGCAAACATAATAAAACCTGAACAGCCTGCAAGTTACTCGCGGGCTGTTCAGGTTTTATGCAGGTTGCAAAAGCTGTTTTTCTCTTTACTTCTAAGGGTTAACTGGTGAAAGATTAAGGATAATAGTTTTGAAATTTTGAAGTTCTAAGTAGATCATTTTACTATTTAACAAAAAAAAAATTAGCTAAATTAATATATTTTAACTTTAATAATATCTAACTGATCTAGATATATCAGATATACACTGTATTATACAGTCATGTAATCTACACGTATTTAATTAAGAAATGAATGTTTTCAAGCTGTTAACAATCATAGTTTTGTTGTACATTTTATATATCTTGTTGCTATTCACTGTTCTTGTTCATTAATAAAGTTGACCAATGTGACTTGCTTTATTGTTTAATTTTCTAACTTTGCTACTTATTGAGTTTCAGCCCACCAATAAGGAAAGATGATTTTAGCTAACCCCGGGGTACCGCTTTACAAAGCTATTTATGCAATTCGTAGACTTAGGCACATATTTTAAATTCAGTATAGTTTTTTTAATTCGTGCTATATTAAAATTTGATTTGTTTGAAAAGAAATTCATAAAACAATGTTACATTCTAAGTAAAAAATTAATTTGCATCAATCTGAAATAAATGAAATTCAATTATTTTAAAATATGTGCGTAAGTCTAAGACTTGCAAAAGGACACAAACTAGTGAAATTTAGTTCACCAAATTTATTTTAATATATATACATGCATTATGAAACAGAACTTCCATTTAAAGAACTTCCATTTGACAGAAATATTGAATATACATTAAAACCCACTTGTTCACATTAATTCTATTCAATTATATTTGCGTGCTCTGAGAAAACTGGGCATAATGCATGTGTTTAAAGTGTCGTCCCAGATTAGCCTGTGCAGTCCGCACAGGCTAATCCGGAACGACACTTTCCGCCTAAATTGGATTTTCGTTAAGAAGAGATATCATTTAAATGAAAAATTCCATAAAAGCTGAAATTGTCGTCCCTGATTGGCCTATGCGGACTGCACAGGCTAATCTGGGATGACACTTAATGCACAAGCATTATGCCCAGTTTTCTCAGAACACGACACATATACTCTACATAATAAGGAAAGCATTCTATGACAAGTAATGGTATAAATTATAGAATACATGGATGATTAAATATATGGAAATTATAATATTTGACATTTTGATCATAACAATGGTATAATTTCCATGTATTTTATATTAGTTTGCAATTTCAAAATACTTATGTAGGCTTTGAAAAAAAATCTAAAAAAAAATAATAAAAAATAAGTACTATTCAATTATCTAGGCAAGCTTGTTCAACAATATTAAGCTGCACTCTTTTAGTGATAATTGTATCTTGTGTGGTATTTAAGCCATCCCGTCACAGGGGTGTGATTTTTCCTCCTTTTAGCTGATTTCCTCCCTTACACCCCTACGTCTTCATCAAGAACAAGATGTGGCTGTAAGTTTGAAAGTCCTCTACAAAGTTTTAATATTTTGCCTAGTCGTTTTGATAAATTTATTGGAATTACTCCTTGCAAAATCCTGAAAGTCTTTATGCGTGCCATAGCCATTTCAACATGTATTCGCAGATTTGCAATTCTTCGCGTTTCCTCTACTTGTCTTCTTGTAAATCGCTTCATTTTAAGTGGCGGGATAATTAAATGCATACCCCTCTCGCATACATGCCATACGTCCCGATCTCGGCGGGACAGTCCCACTTTTGGGCCCTTTGTCCCGCCATGAGACAATTTGTCCCGACATTCGTAAAAAACGATATAAGGTGTATAGGTTCCCAATAAAATTCGCTATTCAAGCTCTGTTTCGCTAACACTTAACACCGCTAATCCCTTTATTGCCCCCCAATTAACAATCCGATTCTACTTATCGTGTGTACCAGTGTTGTTTATGACACCTTATCAGCGATTTATCGGCTAATTATTGATTTCATCAGGCATTCACACCATGGTGGTCTTCCAGATAGTGGTCGCTTATTGCTATCGATAGTTTTATAATATTGAAATAAATGTTGAAAATGTGTTTATTTTGTATTTGTTTGAAACGGTTTACAAAACAATTGTTTTGTAAAATTAACGCTACGTCATAAATGAGTCTTTTACATTAAATGTTTAGTTCCAATATAGCGGGATATTCCGAATGTGCAATATACCAAAATCGCAACAAACAGTCCAATAAGTGATACCCATCCTGTCTAGTGTAATTGTAATAAAAACAACGAGGTGCTATGCATGACAGTTTGACCCTACTCCAATTAAGCTAAATACAACGAGGTGCTATGCATGACAGTTTGACCCTTCTCCAATTAAGCCGCGACAATTGACAAGTAACAAACTGCGCATGGACACATGCTTAAAAAAACATCGCAACAAACAGTAATCTTGTCTTGTGTTATTGTAATAAAAACAACGTGTTGTTATTCATGACAGTTTGACACTACCCCAATACAGCGCCTGACAATTCACAATTCAGTTTAATCTGTGTATATAGGAAGAAAACAAAATACGGAAATGTGTACGGCCGCGCATTCCGTGTGTAACTGATGTAACTGTTTGGTAGATAGTGTACTGTAACCCGTACTTTCAGTCAATTGGATAGCCTCCCCTGCGTTAATGTTTGCCATTGAAATTAATATAATGAGTATTGTTGTCTTAATGTTCTAGATTTTGTACTCTTAAACAGATGAATATTATCTTCGTTGTTTGCTATTGTCTTATTTAATAAAACTGTTCTTGTTATGTTTTAGATTTCATGCTTCATATCAGATGTTTTATGTCTTGAATAAAAGTATCAAGAGTTTTTGTTAGTACTATACTGACTATAGTAAAGGTGGAATGATAGATCGTTTTAGGTGTCCTGCTTTTTGGTCAAATGTCCCGACAATTTTTTATGGAATGTCCCGCTTTGGACCTAAAAAATTATGGCATGTATGCCCTCTCGGTAGTAAAGTCGGCAATGAGAAAACCTTTGTCAGCCATAATAGCGTCACCTCTATCAACCAAATCAAGGATTCCACAGGACCTTGTAAGTTGTTTGTCACTAATACTACCTGCCAACAAATCTGACACAAATGTAATATAACACCAGATGGGCTTATACCAACTAATGTTTTATATGTCATGTGTGATTTGTAATGAGAGTACATTAGAGATTTGTTTATTAAAGACTGTGGATTTTCAGTAAAGATCTCAGTACAATCAATTATTACTCGTGTACGTGGATAAACAGTACAAAACTTTGCAGGCATTGTCATGTCTATAACATTTCTTGTAGGCCATGTCAGCAAAAATTCCAATTTAATACTTAGGTAATCTATCCATTTATTGATAATGACAGAGCAGGTTGATGTTGACACTTGAAATCAGAAAGCTAAGTCTTCAACAAGTAATCCAAGTCGCAAGCGCATGAGAACAAGGACAAATTCATCAATCATTCAAAGTTGCCCAGGTCTTTCTTTTTTATTTCCTGTTGATTGTCTTTGTGTAGCTCTTTCGGCATCTTCCATTTCATCAAATTAAGCATGAAAAGTTCCACCATTGGGTAAGCCAGTATAAAACATAATTTTTTTGTAATTTTTACACGCATCTTCAATTGTGATATCCGGTAGCTTGCACTGAATCCCTATGGATACTAAAGTCTTTTGTACACAGACATCCGACGGCTCTGTCTGAATTAATTTTGACAAACAGGTTGTTGCACATGTCTGAGTACTTATTTCTGAAAAAGGTCTAGCATAAAAAATGTCTGGCTTATCATAAGACATGTAAAGGATTACATAATTTGTCTGTTCACATTTATTTACATTATGAACCGTTGACTTGACAGGTTCACAATAATCATGCAATTGAATAGATCCTTCTAAATAGTTGCAGGAAAATAAATACGGTGCGTTTTCCCCTTGCTCTTCATCGTGCAGATCATACATATCCGTGACTTGTGAGTGATCTTGTTCCCCAGTGAATTGATCACACCCACTTTCATCAAAACAAGATTCCAACACCTGAAAATAGACAATATGAAATGGAAATTAATTTCCTTGAATTTGATTCAACATACATTGTTTTTGGTAATTAATGACTCGCCCCTTTACTGACTCTCCCCATAACAAGCTTTGTAACGATTTATCCCACGTATATAACAACTGGACCCGCATATATAACGACTCACCCTATCAATAGAAAATGTTAAAGATCGCTGTATTCATGGCAAGATAAACATATGTAGTTGATGAATAAAAATATGGCATTGTGCATAACATTATATCCATTGTACTTCTTTTATTTATTTCAATGTAACTGGTTCAAGATATCATGTAAATATTAAATTCTACAACAAAAATGGAAAGGCCTGTTTTTTAAATTCAAGGTCTTTCAAAAACTGAAAAATGTAACCAGATGCATTTATCTTTTGCACTTTTAGTTTTATTTATGTAAGTCAACCACGCTCGCCTCTTTAGTGAATTGCTTAATTTTACATTACATAATTTTTAACATAATTAATCACAAACCTTTGTTTTTATGTCCCCCACTCTAGTAGTGGGGGACATATTGTTTTATGTCCCCCACTATAGTAGTGGGGGACATACTGTTTTTGCCCTGTCTGTTGGTCTGTTGGTCTGTCTGTTTGCGCCAACTTTAACATTTGGCAATAACTTTTGCTATATTGAAGATAGCAACTTCATATTTGGCATGCATGTGTATCTCATAAAGCTGCACATTTTGAGTGGTGAAAGGTCAAGATAAAGGTCATCCTTCAAGGTCAGAGGTCAAATATATGTGGCCAAAATCGCTCATTTCATGAATACTTTTGCAATATTGAAGATAGCAACTTGATATTTGGCATGCATGTGTATCTCATGGAGCTGCACATTTTGAGTGGTGAAAGGTGAAGGTCAAGGTCATCCTTCAAGGTCAGAGGTCAAATATATGTGGCCCAAATCACTTATTTTATAAATACTTTTGCAATATTGAAGATAGCAACTTGATATTTGGCACGCATGTGCATCTCATGGAGCTGCACATCTTAAGTGGTGAAAGGTCAAGGTCAAGGTCATCCTTCAAGGTCAGAGGTCAAATATATGTGGCCCAAATCGCTTATTTTATGAATACTTTTACAATATTGAAGATAGCAACTTGATATTTGGCATGCATGTGTATCTCATGGAGCTGCACATTTTGAGTGGTGAAAGGTCACGGTCAAGGTCATTTTTTCACAATGTCAAGGTCATCCTACAAGGTCAAACATCATATAGGGGGACATTGTGTTTCACAAACACATCTTGTTTTTAAACGTTTTTCTCGGTCTTGAATGGTGAATACACCAGGCACAGGGTTGTTTTTGTTGTAAAGGCCATCAACAAAGTGTGCCGAACAAAGACGATCATTCTTCTCGTTCAGTGAAAATTGTGGGCTGACATTTTTTAAACGTTTTATCCAAGCCCTTTTCAATTTTTCATCCAATGGAAATCTACTTAGAGTAATTAAGCGTCCATCCACTAATTTTCCTCTGTAATTGCTACATATACAGCAGTAATGTCTCTTTTTTTCCGTTGACTTAGGAAATCGTGTCGTGTTATCGTTGTCCGCCATATTTAATTTGCTCTCCAGTCACGGTCGCGCGTTCCTCGTTAGAGAGTATTTAAGGGCGATAACTTTACCGATAAATTAAAGCCTTTCCGAAAAGGACTATAGATGTTATATCAGATGAGATACATAAAATACCATTTAGTTAAACAACACAATGCAAAAAAAAATGGAGAACCTAAGTTACATTAAAAAAAAAATAATAATTTTGTTAATTTTTATGTCACCCCAAAAAACATCAATTTTTTGCTATTTTTAACACCAAAATGTGATTTAAAAAAAAATCTGTCAAAGGAAATAATCACAAAAAGGCTTGGATGCAAATGCTAAATGGCATTTTAAACATAGCAGACTAGAAACTGGTTAGAAATAAGCACTTCTGTCTACCATGGAGGGATACATTATTATTTAGTATATTGGAACCTTGAGCTTTACTTAAGAACTTTTTACAGGTAGAAGGCTAACTCAAATATTGTTGCTCCAATTCATGGTTGAGAAAGAATCAAAGCTAAAGCATTTAATGAACATCAATTTAAGCAAGGTTTTTTGCACTCATGTCAAAAGTTGAAAAAAACCTCAAAATTGGGTAAACATATTGATGTTAATAATACTCTGCCATGGAAGACACAAGCCCCTAATTTACTGCGCCCACAATTTTTTAATGGGTGATTTTATGTCCTATTTTCATTACTTAAAGGGTATTGTTCACAGTTCACATTGAATTTCACGTTTTGTATTTTTATGCCCCCTTTCGAAGAAAAGGGAGTATATATTTTTTGTACTGTCCGTCTGTAAGTCTGTCAGTCTGTCAGTCTGTCTGTCACCCTTTTTGTGTCCGCTCTCTATTTCAAATATACTTTTCATCTGATCTTTACCAAACTTGGTCAGAAGTTGTATCAGACAATATCTAGGTCAAGTTCGAATATGGGTCATGCCGGGTCAAAAACTAGGTCACGGGGTCACTTAGTGCATTTCAAGGATTTAGCATGGTAAAAGGTCCACTTTTCTCAGAAAGTATCAATGCTATTGCATTCAAACTTGGTACACTTACTTCCTATCCTGAGGGGACTGGACAGGCAAAGTTAGATAACTCTGGCATGCATTTTGACAGAATTATGTGCCCTTTTTATACTTAGAAAATTGAAAATTTTGGTTAAGTTTTGTGTTTAGGTCCACTTTTCTCAGAAAGTATCAATGCTATTGCATTCAAACTTGGTACACTTACTTACTATCATGAGGGGACTGGGCAGGCAAAGTTAGATAACTCTGGCATGCATTTTGACAGAATTATGTGCCCTTTTTATACTTAGAAAATTGAAAATTTTGGTTAAGTTTTGTGTTTAGGTCCATTTTATTCCGTAAGTATCAAAGCTATTGCTTTCATACTTGCAACACTTACTAACTATCATAAGGGGACTGTGCAGGCAAAGTTATGTAACTCTGACTGGCATTTTGACAGAATTATGTGCCCTTTTTATACTTAGAAAATTGAAAATGTGTTTAAGTTTTGTGTTTAGGTCCACTTTATTCCTACAGTATCAAAGCTATTGCTTTCATACTTGCAACACTTATTAACTATCATAAGGGGACTGTGCAGGCAAAGTTATGTAACTCTGACTGGCATTTGGACGGAATTATGGGCCCTTTATACTTAGAAAATTGAAAATTTGGTTAAGTCTTGTGTTTTGGTCCACTTTACCCCTAAAGTATCATAAACATTGCTTTCATACTTGGAACACTTGCAAACTATCATAAGGGTACAGTAAAAGGACAAGTTGCATAGCTCTGGTTGTCATTTTTACGCAATTATGGACCTTTTTTGACTTAGTAACTTTGAATATATGGTTAAATTTTGTGTTTAGATCCACTTTACTTCTTAAGTATCAAGGCTATTGCTTTCAAACTTCAAATTCTTTCATGCTATCATGAGGTTACTGTACCTGGCAAGTTGAATTTTACCTTGACCTTTGAATGACCTTGACTCTCAAGGTCAAATTATTAAATTTGGCTAAAATTGCCATAACTTCTTTATTTATGACTAGATTTGATCGATACTTTGACAAAACTACTCGTACCTGACATACCACATTATAGACTCCACCCAAACCATCCCCCGTGCCCTCCACCCCCCCCCCCCCCCCCGAATCCCCCCCCCTAATTTTTTTTATTTTTTTTTTAATCATCTCACAAATGACCATCACACCCTCACACTATACCCCCCCACCCCAGCCCCCCCCCCAATTTTTTTTTAAACGGTTAAAAACAATTATTTTTTATTTTATTTTATGTTTGAAATACCGTCCAACCATCGCACCCAAGAATCTCCCCTCCCCCAACCAAAATCCCCCCCCCTAATTTTTTTTTTTAAGATCATCTCACAAATGACCACCACACCCTCACACTATACCCCCCACCCACCCCACCCACCCCCATCTTTTTTTTTTAAACGGTTAAAAACACAAATCACAAAAATTTATTTTTATTATTTTATGTTTGAAATACCGTCCAACCATCGCACCCAAGAATCCCCCCCCCATTTCCGCATTTTTGGAAGATAATGTAATAAATGTCCACACCCCCACACTATACACCCCTCTTCACTCCACCCCTCCCTCTTTTGTGATTGAAAATGAGAGTCCCTTCACCTTTAAAAAGAAAATAGATGAGCGGTCTGCACCCGCAAGGCGGTGCTCTTGTTGATTTTGTTGTTATTCTTGGATTTAAATATAAATAAACAAGCACATTTGTTAAATTGATGTCACCCGCCAAATTCTGTAAACGCCAAATTCTGTAAGCAACTACTGCTTTAGATTCATACATTGATACACTTAAATAAAGGTTTAATGAAATCCAAAAAGCAGTTAAAATACCAATATAAACATGTATTTATATTCAAAAAGTGGCCATAACTCCATTATTGACCAATTGTTTGAGTGACAATTTGACCTTTACCATCCTCTTATCAATATGTACTCTCATTCCAAGTTTGAATGAAATCTGCACAAGCAGTTCCAAGATTTCGCTCCAGACACAATAGTGTGATTATTTTCAAGTAAAAAGGGCCATTACTCTGTTATTTGCACATGGATTGCAACAGCATTTTACACACAGCATTCTATAATGATATATACTCTAATATCAAGTTTCCATGAAATCGGTTCAAGCAATTCTGATATATTGTTCCGGACGGACAATGCTAAATTTATATCCGTCCACCTATGGCGGTGGATAATAACATAAAGAAAAGAGAAGCTTTTTCTTCAACTTTTATTGATTATTATATCTTACAACAAAACATTACTGCAAGAATGTGAAGGGAACAAACTATAATAATAACATATTAGATCAACACCATGACTGTATAAGAGAATATGCATAATTTAAAACCCAAACATAATAAAATATAACATTTAACTGCATCATGATTGAAGATGTGAAGATATTGATACTTTATTGCATAATTATGTAAATCATCACAAAATAATCATTAATCTACAAAATGAAATCCAAATGTACTGTTTTATTAATCATTATTAAATTATAAATGTTATTGAAACTTCATCTTGTCATTATAAAGGCTACAGTGTATGTCTAAATTAAAGTCAATTGTGGTCAAAAACTAGAAAACCTAGTAATGTCTTCAACAATTGGTAACCAATTTTTAGCTCGACTATAATATATGAAATATATATAGTGGAGCTATCCTACTCACCCCGGCGTCGGCGTGAGCGTCTGCGTGAGTGTCTGCGTTAGTGTTAGGGTCTGAGTTAGCGTGCAAATGTTTAAGTTTTCGTACTACCCCAAATATTTTCTTTGTCCGTTGACTTATTGCTTTCATATTTTGCATACCGGTACTTGTTAACCAACTTGACCCCAACCTATAAACAATAGCAGACAACTCTATCAAGCATTTTGTCATAATTATGGCCCCTTTTCCACTTAGAAAATGCAGCAAATGTTAAAGTTTTCGTACTACCCCATTTATTTTCATTGTCCCTTGACATATTGCTTTCATATTTTGCGTACTTGTTTAACAACATCACCCCAACCTATAAACAAGAGCAGACAACTCTATCAAGCATTTTGTCATAATAATGGCCCCTTTTATACTTAGAATGCATATTATTGATAAAACTATATTAAAGTTTGCGTACTACCCCAAATATTTCCTATATCCTTTGACATATTGCTTTTATATATTGCATACTTGTTTACCAACATGACCCCAACCTATAAACAAGAGCAGTCCACTGTATCAAGCATTTTGACATAATTATGGCCCCTTTTACACTTAAGATAATTGAACATTTTGCTTCAATTGCCATAAGTTCTTTATTTATGATCACATTTTATTATTACTTTGACAAAACAACACTTACCTGAATACCACAATGGATTCCACCCAAACAATACCCCACCCCCTTACCCAGAATCCCTTCCCCCCCAACCTACCCCCCTCCCAAATTTTTATTTTTTATGTTTTTTTAAACATCATCTAATAAATTTCCACACCTCACATTATAGCCCCCCTCTCACCCCCCCTATCCCCCTTCCCCCCCCCCCCCCCTGAAAGATTGTCTAATAAATGACCACACCCCACATTATACCCCTCTCAACCCTCCGCCCCCCCCCCCCCCCCCTCCAAAAAAAAAATAAAAAAAAAAATTATTTTTTCCTTTTTTTATTTTTAAAAGATCGTCTAATAAATGATTGAATATGAACAATTTTCCCATGATGGCTTACGTTATACTGTCAAGCACTCGAATAGTGGAGTGCGCTGTCCTCTGACAGCTCTTGTTCAAATCTTATTTAATCGAGCTATACAAACATTTGAAAAAAACAACACTCAACACAATAAGAGTTGGAACATTTTTTATCCTATGATTCATGATTACAAAGTAGTGTTTGGTATTTAATAAAGAATATAAATACAATGTAGATACAGGTATGAATTTTTGCAAAAACCTGCTTATCTTTTAGGTGCACTTTTTGCCCTAACAGGTGGTCTACTTAGTACATGTATGTAGTGAACAAAATGGATTTCTTTACAAATAATTTTACTTACAAAAAATCAGATTCATTATCTCATTCATTTTTGTTTTTGTATATTCACAGATGATGTACTGGAGACAGATTGGTCAGCCAGTGAAAGATGTTCTGTGGGTATTGAGAATAAATGGAATTCTAGCCAGACACAGGACATCTACTTACCTGTTTCCTGTCCATGTGGAAGTGAGTGTAGTTGTTATAGTTTCTGTTGAGCAGCAGAATTAATAATTGAACTTAAATCAGATCCTGGAAATCTACTGACGAGATCCAGTGTCTAGGTGACATTGACTGGTTGGAATAGTAGTCTAGTGAGTAGTGGTAACAGAACTAAATCAAGACACTAGACATGTACGGACCTCCATCATGTCTTGGTGGAAGTGACTGCGGCTGGAATAGTTGTCAAGTGAGCAGCAGGAATTGAACTCAAGTCAGGAACTGGACCTGTACTTACCTCCAACTTGTTGAGGTGGAAGTGACTGCGACTGGGATAGTTGTCAAGTCAAGAATTACCAGCCAAGTCTTGGCAGGTAAGATAAACTATATTTCAATAACAGCCACAGCCTCAGTGGCATGCAGCCGAATCACAGATTGCGTGCTTAACTATGGTTTAAGTTCTTAGGTATGGGATATTGTGATCCGTCATTGTCTGCTGTCAAATGTGTGTTGCCTGTCATTTCAAGTACCACTTTTGGCTTTTGACATCTTCCTTTAAACCATAGGAAAATTTGGACATGTCTTTGCAGTCCTTACCCAATTGAGAAGAAATCCCTATTTGATACTGTGTGTTGAAAATTTGTGTTGAACATTGAAGTTTAAGACAATTATTTATTAATTCCAGATAAAAGTAAGTTGTTCTAAGCAATTCATTATCAAGCCTGTTATTTATCACCAGTATTAATGTGGTCAAATTATTTTAAATGAGTATTTCATAAATTCCATATATTTACCTCAAACATCATGTTTATGACTTTAGTTCATGTCTAAAAGTATATTCAGTATGTATTTCAGTTTAATAAAGACACTAAGAACTTCTACAATTCCATGATGTGAAATTAAGTAATAATTCCTGGGCAAACAGAGAAGTTTGGTAAAAAATTTAATTTTGAGTTATCTCCCTTGGACTGGCATTACTCGTATATGTCACTTCCATTTCCAAATGTAGCATGATCCAACAAGGGAGGTCACATTTTGGTTGTTTACAAAAAGTGGTTCTTTATTACTTCACTTTACATGAGTCTAACTAACTTTTAAGAGCTCTTTTCTAGTTGGATTAAACAGTCTGAAATCACCCACTCCAGAAAGTCGAAACACTTATCTGACAGAACATTCAATTTCATGCTGCATGCAAGCTATTTTCATCACAAAAATTGTGAACCAAAAAGATTGGAATATTTGTTTTCACTGTTATAGACAGTGTTCCTGATTGAAATCAACGTGCTATTGCTTGAAAATCATTTATTTATTGGTATACACAAGAAATGTCATTATGTGGTAGAATATTTGCAGAAATAAGAATTTTAAAAACATTTTGTGCCTGTCAACATTTTCCGATTGGTTTCGGAAGTTGCCGATCGTATTTATATACACTGTATTGATAGACATAGGCCAAAGGACAGAATATCCTTCATATTTCAAGTGTGTCGGCCTTGATATTGTCACTTTACTAAATGAGAAGCAAAATCATACATGTATCAACCCGTTATAGTCAGTAACATTAAAATATTTGGGTGCAGTCATTTGTTTTTTGTAAACCGCGACATGCTGTTTTTCAGAAAAATGACGATCGGTAATTTTCGTAACCATTGGACATTTCACATCACATAAATCTTTTCAACAGATCTTCGTAAGCAAAAAAAATAAAATTATTCTTTATCAATCAAACAAAATTCAAAGGTTATTTTTTAACCTAGCTGTTTATTGACAAATTGGATATCTTAAAACGTAATGAAATACACAAGAGCTTTAACCCTTTGCATGCTGGGAAATTTGTCGTCTGCTAAAATGTCGTCTGCTGAATTTCTAAAATAAGCATTTTCTTCGATTTTTTTCAAAGAATACTATCATAATAGCAAACAGTTTGGATCCTGATGAGACGCCACACTCTGTGGTGTCTCATCTGGATCCAAACTGTCTGCAAAGGCCTTTAAAATTCGGTTCCCGCACTGAAAGGGTTAACACCTTACTGGTCAGGCCTGTAATGATTCAGTCTTTCTCTTTCAAGCTCGCATAAAGGCTTTAGAGCAATTTATGCCTCAAACAGACACTTATTGTTATGGCCCCATAATTTTTTTTTTTATATTTACATATTTTCCACATTTTTACATCAAAAGCAACATGCCTCTTCGGTAAGCTCTCGATTCATTAATATCATCCTTTTAATCAGTGACATTTTAATATCTTAGCAACCATTATGAAATTTGTCACCTGTTTATTGTTAATGGCCATACCATGTTGTCGACACCAAGGGTTTCAAATAACCAGTGCTCAATGTCATTAAAATGCACTTTTGTGTCATACGGAATACATTAGTGCGCTTGCTGGTGATATATTTGTCAATATTACACCTCAGAGATATTGGTCCTTCTATATCTATATGACCGGTTTCAGTCTGTAAAATGCGATCGAAAAACCTTAGAGCATATGGACCGGTCACTATTTTTTTGTATATGGACCTTCGGGGTTACACACCGCTATATGTGCACTGTGTTGACGCGTCATTGAACAGCATTGACACTATTTCAGCTTTAACAAGAGTACAAAAAAAAACTTAATTTAGAATAAACGACACGCTAACCTCAATGCCAACGTTAACATTAATACAATGTTTAAAACAATAAAGTCGAAACAATATTCACTTCCATTTTCTATTCTTCCATCCCTTTATCGAAACTCATTTTAAATCACACTATTTTATTGTATTCCTATCGAAGTTTACATAATGTATGATAAACACACAATCCAAAATACGTTTTGCATTCGTTTGATGCCTTAAACAAATAACTAACTGTTAACAAAATAGCACGTCCGACATGTCCTAAACATCCAGAGCATTTAGCTCCAACTGGAATGTTTCGTCAAAGAAACTACATCACACAATTTACGTCATCGTTTGCGCATTCAGTTGAATGAAAAATAAAACTACGGAAAGCCGGTTTAACACTGTACAGTGATACAGGGGATACTCTTCGGTGTAATATAAGAAATAGTAAACTCCACTTCGGTCCCAATGGCATTATAGTGACCAGCCAGACAGCCAAAAACTGTATATGGACCTCAGCCTACGGCTCCGGTCCATATAGGGTTTGTGGCTGCCTGGCTGGTCACTATAATGCCATAGGGACCTCAGTGGGATTTACTATTTCTTAAATATCACACCTTCTGAATTCTTATTCAGTCCCATTATCAATCGTCCTATTAGAGCACGTTTCCGATAGTTTCTTGTGGTGAAAAATGATAAATCAAAATATCAAATTAAGCAGGATAAATTAGTTACATTCAAAAGGTCTTCATCTCTCTACAAAGTTTTATATTACTGAACCATAATTCAAACTTTTGAAGAACTTCAAGCTGACAAGGATGCTCAGCTTACAACTATCAATTAATCATGACAAAAGCCAAAAGCTTAATTAAAAAAAGAAAAGAAATGTATATAGTTCTGTTATAAAAGTAGTTGATAAGAACAATAATTTGTCACCAGAAGTAGTCTTGGAATTGAAGCATGTAAGAAATTTGTTGATATGTGTTCATACAAAAATGATGACACTTCAATAGAATTTTTGTTTTCTGTTAACCGTTTCCCCCATAAGAAGCAAAGTGAAAATGGATTTTGCAAACAGCATTAAACCAGAACAGCCTGCGAGTAACTCGCAGTCTGTTCAGGTTTTATGCTGTTTGCTGTTCATTAACTAAGGGTTGGAAACGTAGCCTTTAAGAAACTTTAATCTAGTAAGAAAGGTCTTCAATTAAATTTAACTTTCTATGGGACTACAAATGCGTCAAAATACGTATCTAAATGGTAAAGGGGCACTTTTTCAACTCATCTATAATTCAAAGTTGTGTCCACACATAGCGAGCTGTTATGGATGCACCAACAGTACTGGTGAACAAATAGAATCATCAAGTTGTCTTACTCTAGAAACTATAAAGTTCTGAAATCTGAGCTCGAAAGTCCATATAGCTACAATACCGGTTATGCATAAAGAACCACCTCTCAAAACTTTTCATAAAATTAAACTTTGCTGAGATTGTTTATAATTGACATCTTACTATCCACAATTCAAACAAATACATTGACATGTGTTTAATAGATAATACCAATTTGTTACTTAATAGTCTTATAGTTTCTGCCCACAAGTCAGCTGGTGATGCTGCTTGACTATAAATCAAGTCAGCATAGTCTATTGTATCAAATGTTGTAGTATATTTTCAGTCACACAAAGTATTTTTCAGCATAGCTGTCTAATCCAGCTTTAAATCTTAGCTGACCTTTGTAAGCTAGGTAACAATCAACTTGAATATAAAATTCCAGAGTACTTTTAACCCTTTGCATGCTGGGAAATTTGTCGTCTGCTAAAATGTCGTCTGCTGAATTTCTCAAAATAGCATTTTTTAATATTTTTTTCAAAGAATACTATCAGAATAGCAAACAGTTTGGATGCTGATGAGACGCCACGTTCTGTGGCGTCTCATCTGGATCCAACCTGTTTGCAAAGGCCTTCAAAATTCGGTTCCAGCACTGAAAGAGTTAAGTAGTACCTGAGCCAACAAGGACCAATCAAGGGCAAGTTCTCTGTCCACGGAGCAAATCTTTTTCTACTTTTTGTTTTGTGAAATTATTCATACTGTTGATGTCTTTTTGGATTTTCAAATTATTTTAAGGGAGGAATACCAAAACCAACAACAACAAAAAAATAATTAGGTCGTACTATGTATAAGTACCAACTTCCCATGTAGTACTTACAGCAATACCAAGAAGTAACATCTTGTATCTAAATCAGTTTCCTGAAAATAAGATAGCTGTGATCTATAGATAGCTTGTGAATGGGAGAGATGGGGAAATGAACAGTTATTATCTCATGAAGCCAATTAACAATAGCTTGTTATGAGCTAACAGGAGGATAAATTGGGTAATCACTTGGCAGAAATGGAATGGGGAGAATACCTCCAATTTGGAGAAATAGGCAAATTATCATTCTGGTAGAAATGGCTTATTATCATTCTGTTAATAAATGGGAGCTTCTCTGTTTGCTGTGTAACCTAATTAGACAACCCTGTTAGAGACCGGTTGGAATGGTAATAATGCTATTAGTCACGTGTAACTTGCATTTTTTCCTCAGAATCATTCATCATTCTCATCAAAGGTACAGTTACCCAATTGTCACTGGTAATGGGTGTTGGTTGGGTATGATATGGTTTGCACAAAAAACAACATATAACTAACTAAAAATGGTCTATATAGTTTCAACTTGATTTCCCTTTTAAAAGTATAATTTAAGTTGCTAGAACTATTAACCCATTTATGCCTAGCGTCTAGCAAAAAAGACCTTGGCAAACAGCGTAGACCCAGATGGGACGCCACATGATGGCATCATCATGCGGCGTCTCATCAGGGTCTGCCCTGTTTGCTTAAAGGAATTTCTCTAAGAAATATTCTAAATATAGAAATAAATATACTAGACATCCCTAATTTTGGAAATAAATTGATCCAATTTAGAAGGATGGGAGAGTCCACTAGGCATAAATGGGTTAAACAAGCTTAATAATATCATGGTTGATACTGTGTCTGCTCAACAATCTGAAGGTTTCCACACATTGGAAAGATCTTCTCTATGTAAACCACCCTCGGAGAAAAAGGAAATTAAGGCATTTGCATAAGGTGTCATCCCAGATCAGCCTGTGCAGTCTGCAAAGGCAAATCAGGGACAACACTTTCCGCCATAACTAGCTTATTGCAAAGAAGATACTTAATTCAAACGTAAATAATATAAAGGTAAAGCTAGTGTCGTCCCTGATTAGCCTTTGTGGACTGTGCAATGAGGCTAATCTGGAACGACACTTTACAAACATGTGTTAAGCCCAGATTTCGTAGAATGTGTCTCATTTATACCACTTACTTATCCTCTTATCCTACCAAGGATTAAGCATTTTTGAAAAATAAAGCAAACAATTAATCTCAAGAAACTCAGGAGAGAAATTTGTGTTCTTATCCAATTCTTTAATAACATAACACCAAATATAAATATTTTTTATTTCGTTTATGAGCTTTTGGCTTTCGATGCATTAGAGTTTAAATAAATAGTTATAAGCTAAGCTTCTTTATCAAGTTTCCTAATAGTTAAAAAAACAACTGCTGAAACGCTGATCTTACACTGGGATTAGATTGAAGAAAAGTGCACCGAGAATGAACATTTAGATAGCACATGTTTAAGGGACTTCCTAATATACATAAGACAAATGTATTTAAAGTACAACTAGTGTATTATTTGAGTAACCCCATGTTCTTCGCTTCTCCTTCTGCTCCTATGTTTGTCACATAATCAATATACAATATAATTGACTAACATCAGCCCCATATACATCTCACATACACAAATGTAGTTTTTTCAAGTGCGTTTTGTTAGTAGGCATTTTCTTAAATGACTTTATGTTCAGGTACACAAAGTCAAGAACAATTAGAATTATATACTAACATACAAATGCATCAAATCATGCTTATGACATA
Organism: Dreissena polymorpha; assembly: GCF_020536995.1. Lineage (NCBI taxonomy): Eukaryota > Metazoa > Mollusca > Bivalvia > Myida > Dreissenidae > Dreissena > Dreissena polymorpha. The sequence continues at coordinate 187,523,281 of NC_068355.1, read as the reverse complement.
ATGCTAATGTCAACATAATAACAAGCTTTCTTTTTTTCAATACACTATTATAACCAATTAGATTGGGGTTACAAAGACTAAAAGCCAATTTTATGACTTGGTATGCATTTAATTGATAAATGTAAAGGTCTCTAGGGAAAACCTGACTTCATGCATGTGGGTAAAATAATTGTCATAGATCAGACTGTGAAGTTTACACAGGTTAATTTGGAACAACACTTTCCACCTATACTAAATTTTCATTTAGAAACAAGATGTGTTAGTGAAACACTATGTCCCCCCATATATTTGACCTTTGACCTTGAAGGATGACCTTGACCTGTCACCACTCAAAATGTGCAGCTCCATGAGATACACATGTATGCTAAATATCAAGTTGCTATATTGAATATTGCAAAAGTTATGGCCAATGTTAAAGTTTGATGCAAACAAACCAACAGACAGACATGGAAAAAACAATATGTTTCCATGATAGACTCGGAAACATGAAAACATCAATTTGATGAAAAAAATCCATAAAAGCCGAAAGTGTCATCCTTGATTAAGATAAGCAGACAGGACAGGCTAACCTGGAACTAAAATTGAGTCGTGTTCTGAGAAAACTTGGCATAATGCATGTGCGCAAAGTGTCGTCCCAGATTAGCCTGTGCAGTCCGCAGGGACGACACTTTCCGCTTTTATGGTATTTTTAGTTTCAAGGAAGTCCCTCCTTACTGAAAAACAAGATTAGGTGGAAAGTGTTGTCCCTGATTAGCCTGTGCGGTCTGCACAGTCTTAGATTTGGGGCGACACTTTACTCACATACATTATGCCCAGATTTCTCAGAACACGACTCAATTTATCACATGCATTTAGTCTGCTTATCAATTTAGTAACATTTGTTTCACATGTAATACAATACTCTTACTAAAGGCAGAAGGGTCAACCATAGACCCCTAACCCCTTAAATCCCTTGAAATTCCTTTGATGCCCACTTTGGTATCTATCTGTTCAATGACTGTTAATGCATTAATTACATCCATTTGTGATCAAGTAATCCTATACCACAATAATCTACAGAACTGTCAATACTACTAATACCTCTGTCAACAAAATAATCAGGCCCTGATTAGATTCCAGATACTGATGGTTTGAACCATGATAAGAAAATCATATAATTATTTACAAATACATGTGGGAAGATATGATTCAGTGCATCCTTTCAGATTGCAGGTAAGATTCTGCATTGCACTCACTAAATTTTCACATCTTTCAATATTCATTTGAGCCTTGAAATGGGAAAATGGGGCTTAATGCACTTTCGTAAAGTAAAACTGTCGTCCCAGATTAGCCTGTGCATTCAATCAGGGACGACACTTTCTGCCTTGAGTGGATTATCCATAAGAAGCAACTTCCTTTAAACAAATAATACCATAAAAGCTGCATGTTTTGTCCCTGATTAGCCTGTGCGGACTCATTAACAGGCTATAAATCTGAGGCAACGCTTTACACATGTACATTAAGCCCTATTTTCCCAAAGCACAGCTTATTTATTTCTGATTTTTTTTTTATATAGTTTTTCATATATGTGCAAAATGACATTGAGCATGGGATACTAATTTCAGTCTCCACACATGCAAGCCACATGATTTCTTTTACAACAAGAACTGCAACTCCATATCTTCAAGAACATTTTCATACTGGAAAAGGGCTACGGGCAAAGGGCATTAACTCCATAAAACAATGCTTCTATTGCACAGAACTCTTCCTCAAAACTAGTTGAACCATGTATGAAGTTTGTTTGAAGTTGGTAACTTAACCCATTTATGCCTAGCGTCTACAAAAAAGGACTTGGCAAACAGTGTAGATCCAGATGAGACACTGCATGATGCGGCATCTCATCTGGGTCTGCGCTGTTTGCTTAAAGACAATTCTGTAAGATATATTCTAAATAAATAAAAAAATGCTAGACATCCCTAATTTTGAAAATAAATTGATCCAATGTTGAAGGATGGGAGAGTCCACTAGGCATAAATGGGTTAAATACATTCAAAATTATGCCCCAGACTAAAGTAAACAAGACACACTTGTGGTCAGACAAAGAGACCAGTTGATTAACCCATTTATGCCTAGTTGACTCTCCCATCCTTCTAAATTGGATCAATTTATTGCCAAAATTAGGGATGTCTAGTATATTTATTTCTATATTTAAAATATTTCTCACAGAAATTCCTTTAAGCAAACAGCGCAGACCCAGATGAGACGCCGCATCATGCGGCGTCTCGTCTGGGTTTACCATGTTTGCCAAGGCCTTTTTTCTAGACGCTAGGCATTATGGGTTAAAGAATATCCCTGATATGTGTGGTAAATGTTATTAACATCCCCTTGCATATTACATAAAACCATCCATGGCCTTAAATAAAGGTCGACTATTATCAATATGGCAAATAAACAGTTTTTTGTTACAAAGTTAATTGTTATTCACTGGCTAGATTGTTAATAGATTTTAAAATAGTATTCAATACTGGTAAAATGTATGCCGAAAAAATATGCTTGCACTAAAAAAATAAATTTTGGCTTGATGTTTTGAAAAAGTATATATTGTATATTGAAAAGCTGCTAATATTGAATTGTGATGATATTCTGGATATGCCTCTTTTTTATAATCATAATTTTAAAATCAGCAATAGCTATATCTATATCAAATGTCTATATGAAAGAGGTATTCCCTTTGTGAGAGGCATAATGGTAGAAAGAAACTGCTTTATTTCCAAAGAATCTTTGGATACACAAGTTGGAACAAACGTAAACTTTTTTATTGTACAAAGGATTAATAAACATAAAAAAGAAATACATTGACAATTTTGAAGACCTGCCAAATTTTGACAAAAACACTCAAGGACCTATATTACCAACTTACATAAAAAAATAGTAGCCAGCCCTAAAGAAGAGAAACATATTTATAAAACATTTAGATTAAAAACAATGACATTCCAGCTTGTAATACTAAATGGAATTCAGAATTTTTAAATATTGAATGGAAAAAAGTACATGCACTTGTATTCAATATAACTAAAGAAACTTATATCAGATGGCTTCAGTTCAGAATAGTCCACAGAATATTGGGGACAAAATCCCTAATGTTCAAAATGACAATTATGGCTAATAATTTATGTACATTCTGTAATTTGGAAGTTGAAAATATAATGCACTTGTTCTGGTACCCTGTCCACATACCCAGGAAGTTATTAAATTTGTTATTGATATTGTTCGTAGAAGTAGACCAAGCATACATATTTACATTACATGTCAGGATCTAATACTTGGAATTTTTAATCCAAAAATGAATGATTTAAATACAGTATGCCTAGAGCTTAAACGGTATATCTTTTATTGTCAAAGAAAAAAAACAGAATTCCTTCAAACTACTGATTGTTATCAGTATGAAACAAACTTTTGAAATTTACAGAAATACAATTAGATCAGAAGAAGAATTAAAAATATGGTCTCTGGTTAAAATATTTACTGACATCTCATATAATGACATAACCAATCATAACTCATAATATAAATAATGCTTATAACATATTTATTTGTTGTCATTGTTGTTAACTCTGCATTATCAGTTTTCCGTATACAATGCAATTGTTTATCATAGCGAGTTATCGTTACTGAGTAGGTGGGGCCAGCCGTCCCGGTCCTACATTCGGATTACATTTGATTTTTATCGATGCCGCTGAAAAGCAAAAATGTACTTCCTTGTTCTAAAATCGACCAAAACTCGTTAAAATGCCTTCGACTTGTTGTTCTGTACCTGGCTGTCATGAACGGGGAGGTCATGAATACCCAAGTGATCCAATTAGGAAAGCTACATGGGTTCAGGCCGTTCGGCGACTTGATGAAAAATTCACCGAAATTGTGGACGCCAACAAAGTCTTCAGTCGTTTGCAAGAAACACTTCAAACCAAGTGATTACGTGAAGGAGACTATTACTGGTATGTCAAAGTTATTGATAAATGAACAAAAGCGCATATTTATTCATTGTAGTACGTACATAACGAAATTCCTTGAATTGAAAACGAAAGTAGGAAATCAAAATCAGTCATTCAGTGAGTAGGTGGGGTAATTGTTCATTGAATTTTTTTGGGACAAGATTAGGAGGAAATCTAAATTGCTGTAAATGCATTGAATATATGCAGACTTCAGTATACAAATATTTTATTTTTCATTAATGCTGATAGCTTTGATTTGGTTACTTTATGTGCATATGATATGACCATGGGTCGTGATAAAAAAGTTTCTTCAAGCATTTTTCCCCCAACCGGCTACTTTCTACTTCCTTATTGAAGTACCCTTTTCATTTGACGCAACTCATTATATGTCAATTTATGTCATTATTAGCAAGCAAGACTTACGGTAGTGTTTTTCATAAATGAATATCAACTATATATTTATATAAATATATAAATTCATGACATTATATTTTTGTCTAATTCCAGGTCTACAACCTAGATATGGAAGGCTACTTTTGACAGCAGTACCAAGTATTTTCCCTTGGACCCAGATGGAAACCGAGACGGCTAAAAGCAGAGTGGAGCGCATGAAAAGGAGAGATTGTAGGGAAATTAGAGTATGACACTGCCTGTAAAAAAAACTTAGAGAGGACTTTCAGCAAACCAGTTGATTGTGTGGAAGAAGTGATAGAGCTGGAGTTATTCACAGCAACTCCTTACTTTGAAGAGGAGATATCGCTTACAAACGCTATGACCCAAACCAGTGAGACGCCCATGTTTTCAGTTGAAAAATTTGCTTCGAACAATGAACTTATTCATTTTTATACGGGGTTGGAATCGTACAGCAAATTTATGTTTGTGTTGAACTCACTTGGACCAGCTGCGTACTATTTACGTTACATTTATTTTCAAGTGTCAGGAATATCGATTCAAAATCAGCTTTTCATGACTTGAATGAAGTTAAGAAGATATTCAACAGATTTTGAGCTATCAACTTTCTTCTCTGTGTCCCAGTAAAGTGTATCCAATATTGTTTATACTTGGATTATATTCATGTCGAAACAGTGGAGGGAAGTAAACATTTGGCCAAGTGGCGAGCTTGTGCGGTATTTTATGCCGACTGACTTAAAAATAAAATTTCCCAAGACAAGGATAATAATAGATAGAACTGAATGCCCAATAAAAAAGCCAAAAGCACCGAGAGCACAACAGTCGACATATTCAACGTACAAGAATAGAAACACAATCAAAATTCTTGTTGGATCAATACCAGGGGGATTGGTCAACTATGTATCCCAAGCGTATGGAGGTTCCACCAGTGACAGACAAATCGTTGAACGGTGTAAAATTGTAAGTGCGTGTGACCCGGGAGACAGTGTGATGGCGGATAAAGGCTTTAATGTCCAAGATCTGTTTGCGACAGCAAATGTGCAGGTGAACATTCCGACTTTTTTCAGAAAACAAAACAGAATGTCTGGGAAGATTGTGTTAAAAGACAGGAAAATTTCAAGCAAAAGGGTTCATATTGAACGTATTATTGGACTAGGGAAAACGTACAGAATATTAACATGTCCATTATCAGGCACAGAAACAAAGTTATCATCTCATATAACATTTATATGCTTTATGTTGTGTAATTTAAAAACATGTATAATCCCAAAACATGCTTAAATCTTAGTCAACAGTGTGACTGACACATTGTGTACATGTTGGGTTTTGAGGTGTTTCTCCATGTGTATATACACTGCAACGCCGATATATCGCGGTTGGTGGGGTCCAAAGATCGCGAGCGCGATATATCCGGCGCGCGATATAACTTAAGAAATGTCTAACTCAATTGTATTGCGGTTAACTTGTCAAATTACCCCAATGTTTTCATTTTATATACAGCGCTGCTACATATTTGTTTTGTAATAATTGCAAACCAATTTTACAATAAACGTTTTCATTACTACATAAGTATCTGTGTATTTATCATAAAAACCAAAATGTAAATTATGTTTTTTATTTTCATGTACGATCCCTCGCGAATCAGCTAAAATGAAAAATTCTTGCCGTAAAAAACGTATAAAATACATTGTGCATAGATTCGAATTTACCCTTAGCGTAACGGTAATGATACCGTGTGTTTGAATTATATTTTATTAAGAGGAAATGTCAATGCCACATAATTCACGAGATACTGCGGTACTTTTGTTGTTTACAACGAAACTTTTAACGGAAATTACATTATCACAATGTTGTACCGGCTACAAAATTTTATTTACAAATAAATACACCCACGCCAATTTTCGCGCGCTTTTTTATCAGGACAAAGAAATTCATGACCAGTACTGAAATTTAACGATTTATATACCAGTAAACTGCCATTATTACCTTTGCAATGACACTAATTGGACATTTCCTAAGTGTTAAAAACAACCCCAGCCTTGTGTAAACAACATTGTCACTAATCGACTGTTTTTCACGCTTCACTGCGTGCCATAGTTAGCCACGAAATATGGGGTGTTGATACTTGCTAGAACCGGTTTTTTGCTTAAGTTAGCGAATTCTCAGATTTAAACATGTCATTTAGTGATCATGCTCGTCGGATTTTTGGGAGCCATAGCCAAAGCGCGATATATTGGACAGCGCGATATAACGGTCCGTGATATATTGGCGTTGCAGTGTATTACATACAGCATTACTTGTTAGGCCAGAGGGCTGAATTCTATAACAGAAACAAACAATGATATTGGTTTCAATTCTTTTAATTAAAATAATAGGTCTAGTGCTATCTTTAATCTCTCCCTGCTTTTATCAAGGGTGACACAGGACACATCATGACATGAAGCGATACACGATATTTTGTGCGACAAACGAAGCAACACATCATACGTGATACACGAAGCGACACGCAAGAATGTACCACGAAATATCGCCCTTGTGTAGGTAGCCCAAAAGGCGATATATCGTGGTAAATATAGCGTGTCGCTTCGTTTATCGCCCAAAATATTGTGTGTCGCTTTGTGTATCAAAGCTGTACAATTAGTTATAATAAGTATCTTTGCTTGACTAGAACTGTTGCATCAACATTTTATTTTGATAGAAATGTAAATAAAATACAATGAATAAATCAGACTTGGTGCTTTTTTTAAGCAAGAGTTTTCAGTCTGAATACTTAATCCATTTATGCCTAGTGTCTAGAAAAAAGGCCTTGGCAAACAGCGTAGACCCAAATGAGACGCCGCATGATGCGGCGTCTCATCTGGGTCTGCGCTGTTTGCTTGAAGGAATTTCTGTAAGAAATATTCTAAATATAGAAATAAATACTAGTATACTTAACATCCATAATTTTGAAAATAAACTGATCCAATTTAGAAGGATGGGAGAGTCCACTAGGCATAAATGGTTTAATAAGACTTGTAAAAATGCTTTTCAACAAGAACAGGCTTGAAATAGGTGTTGAAGAAAGCTTTCAACTGACTGACCATTTGTGAAATAAAAGGTTCATTTCTTTGGATATCAAAGTACTTTATGTCCTTAACTTTTAAGTTCTCTGCAGTACATATAATAAGAGTGCATGTTTGTGCTCCAGTACAAAGAAGTTGTCCTTGAATTTGGTAGTAGTAATTATGATTCATATCAAGGGAGTAATTTCCACTGTCATCACAGTTTAAATAAGGAACCGTGACAGGAGATATGGGTTTGTCTCTTGCTGTATAAGGGCATTTAACTTCAACAAGATGAGTTTTATCAATAACTCCATCTGGTGACGCTGCTAGGAATGGGTACTGTTCTGCGACGACTAACCCACAGCTATGTACAGTCTTGCCAGTGTCTTCCATGAATTTCGTTACAGCGACCGATTCATGTTTCCTCCCATGTTCCAATGGAGCCGCTTTAATTTCCCTGGTTTCAAGCAGTGACCTTGCAAGCTCATGTTTGTCGGCCCTTTGTGTGGATTTACAAATTTTTCCGAACATTGACGATGGAATTCGCTTGGATCGCTCCTCTATCCACAATTTATTAGTACTTTGACCTAATGTTTTTTTCTCAATATCAACGACTACCGCTGAGCTTATTTTCGTAACCAAAATTCTTTCAAGAAAATTGTCTTCTGGGGTAAGTTTCAAGTAGTCGTGATCCAATGCCACAGCTTTAGTGTTTGCAGGTTCAAATGTTTGAAATATTGGCATTTCCGAAATACCTGGAAAGTTTAGGCAAACATTTCTAAAATGATCTTGATAGTTGGCAGCATTTCTAAATTCTTCTGGTCGGGGATCAAAGTCAATGTTTGTCAACTCGGCAGCTCCAGGCATATCTAAGGCATTTGCTTTTATGGGGCTTCCAATGAATTTTTTGCATTTGTGAAAACTCTGCAATTTTTGAGTGCACGATTCTTCTGTCTTTACTGTCATTTTCTTGCAAAACATAACTGCACCATATAGCACCGTGTTAACAATATTGTTTGCAGTGAGCTTGTGGTCCCATTCCTGCAGCACATTCACACTGTGCCTCTGTAATAGACCCATCTAAGCCGAGCTCAATATCAACTGTGTAGGACACACCTTTCTTCATTTCTGCGTGACAGCTTGATTTAATGAAAACACATGTTTCTCTGCGTGACATCCGGCAGTACCTTAAAAACTGTTCATTATACAACCTCTGCACATGTTCATCCAGATTCTTATCAAGCGGGGCCAGATACGATTGCACCTTTCCGAGATCTGTTTTGGGAAATTTAGAGTCCGAGTTTACATCAGAGTATGTAGTGGCATCTGGTAACTTCATGTGATATTCCGGTTCCAAAGTCTCTATTTTACCAAAGTTCTGATTTCTCTCGTATGATATAAGCCTGAAAAAAAAACATTTAGCTTTTGAAACTCATTAAAATAAAAGATGCGCGAGCAAAGCATCGGTAAAATAACCCCACCCATTACATTATGTACAATCGCCGATGTACATGAAACAAAGGGAACGCAAGTATTTTCTGTCACTAATTAAACAGAAAACATTTTGATATAGAACAAAGAGCAAAGATTCTATTATATTTTTTTAATTATAAACGAAATATCGTTCCGAAATACATGCAGGATACATTATGTGTATTTTAAAGACATTTAACGTACACGAATATTCCCCGGCGTTATTCTACTTTCGGTTTTCAAATGTGTGTGTTTTTTCTAAGAATATCAGCGTAACGGAAAATTTACGTACCTTTCAACAAGTTCATTTTTACGTCCAACTGTTCGTGCACCCCGTTTTTTTAATTCTGCCCTTAACTCGGGCAGTGTTAATGATCCAAACTTTGATTCCATGTTTATCGCGTCCAGTCTTTGTTAATGCTTATCTTAGAATGTATAGTGGAAGCTGATGGACCGGGTTAAGTGGCGCTACCTGGAATTTGGCAGGGGAAGATAACCAACTATTATCTGCCATTCAGCACTTTCTGTTTTATTCTCATATGTGCAATATTTTATGTTAATTGATATACATACTTATATTCAACATTAATTTAGTTTGTATTGTATAATGTGATATGAATGTATGTTGAATGTACTACAATTATATTTATTATATTACATTTATGTACCCATCAAAATGCTGTACATGAAATACTTTGTGTTATGTTTTTTGTATGCCCCCCTTCGAAGAGAAGGGGGTATATTGTTTTGCACATGTCGGTAGGTCCGACTAGGTCCGTCCACCAAATGGTTTCCGGATGATAACTCAAGAACGCTTATGCCTAGGATCATGAAACTTCAAAGGTACATTGCTCATGACTGGCAGATGACCCCTATTGATTTTGAGGTCACTAGGTCAAAGGTCAAGGTCACAGTGACTCCAAATAGTAAAACGGTTTCCGGATGATAACTCAAAAACGCTTACGCCTAGGATCATGAAACTTCATAGGTACATTGATCATGATTCACACATGACCCCTATTGATTTTCAGGTCACTAGGTCAAAGGTCAAGGTCACAGTGACTCGAAACAGAAAAATGGTTTCCGGATGATAGCTCAAGAACGCTTACACCTAGGATCATGAAACTTCGTAGGTACATTGAACATGACTCGCAGATGACCCCTATTGATTTTCAGGTCACTAGGTCAAAGGTCAAGGTCACGGTGACCCGAAATATTAAAATGGTTTCCGGATGATAACTCAAGAACGCTTATTCCTAGGATCATGAAACTTGATAGGTAGATTGATCATGACTCGCAGATGACCCCTAATGATTTTCAGGTCACTAGGTCAAAGGTCAAGGTCACAGTGACCCGAAATAGTAAAATGGTTTCCGGATGATAACTCAAGAACGCTTATGGCTAGGATCATGAAACTTCACAGGTACATTGATCATGACTGTGAGATGACCCCTATTGATTTTCAGGTCACTAGGTCAAAGGTCACAGTGACATAAAAACATATTTACACAATGGCTGTCACTACAACGGAGAGCCCATATGGGGGGCATGCATGTTTTACAAACAGCCCTTGTTTTATATATAAAACATACACATGTTACTTTTATGTTAATGAATAAACACACACAATGCATAACTCGTCAACCAAACAACTCAAACAGACATTAGATTTGTTTATATTTCATCATTACATTTATATTCTGACAGAACATTATTTGGAAAAACACGACCTTCAATAAAAAACTAAAATAAATGTACTGCCTTTAGAACTCAGTTTTGTGAGGAAAGTTTCATGTTGTGAGGTTTTTCTCATCAAGTTTCCGAATTTTCCTTGTTGATCAGTACTTTTTGTATGGTCAATTAATCTTGTTTTAATCAGACCGAACAGTAATCTGATAGTGCAAGGCCCACATGCATTCCATTTATGGTCAATTAAAACTGTAAACCTGGGCTCAATGATATAACAAGGGCACCCTGGCTAGGTGAGTACAGTTAACCTGCAAGTATGCTGTAGTTCTGCTAATAATAACACCCATCAGTACTGCTAAAAAATACCTTAGCCTCAATCTGGGAAAACGGGGCTTAATGCAAGTGTAAAGGGTTGTCCCAGATAAGCACAGACTTGGCTCAATAGGGACGCCACTTTAAACATAAGGGGCTATTTCGTTCAAAGGAAGTCTCTTAAAAGCAAAATCCAGTAAAGGCAGAAATTATTATCCCTTATAAGCCAATGCTGACTGCACAGGCTAATCTGGCACAACATGTAACGCACATGCATTTAGCCCTGTTTTCCCACAGCAAGCATGTGAGTCCTGTCATTGGATTATTGCATGTACGTAAGGTGCCATCCCAGATACCACAGTGCAATCCAAACAGACGTATCAAAGATAACAATTAATATTGTGAAACAATTATTATTAATCGCCAAACATTGATTTTCGCATATTTCGTCAGTAGACAGATTGGTGGATTTAAGTTGCTTACCAATAATTATGTATAGTGTTAAAACAAAAGGAAGACTGAAATACATTAATATGCAACGTAATCCACGCACATATCCTGCACACAAATTGAGAAAAAATCAAAGTTGAGACAAAATATTGACCACAGTCTATTTGTGATACTAACACGCGTAATACCAAGTCCGTACTTTATCTTGACTTTCTTCCTGCTGCTAAGGCTAGTATTCCATCTATCCGCATCCGTATCCGCATACGAATCCGCAAAATCATAATACGGACGCTATATTCCATTTATCCGCATACGTCGAGCGTATCTTTATTTTTGTATATGGATAAAACTAAATATTATAATTGAGATAATTATTATGAAGGACAGGCCTGAATTTAAGTAGATATAAGGTACAAATCATCATTCTCTCTGTAAAAGAATACAAATGGTAAATACCTGAAACATCTTCTTTAAGTGCCTAGGCTATGTTTTTCCAAACATTTGAAGTAAAATCCCGATATGCAGGACTGAGTTAGTTGTATAATTCCGGGTAATTTTTCACGAATTTGATAGTTTTTCAGTTGATTTTTGAGATGACAGCTACTCTCATCATGCTAAATGCCGTCTGTATCTTGTCCGCATCCGCATTAGAATGCTCACTTGAGCGTTCTTAGAGCTCAACATTAATCTAAAAACCAGCATGCCCTGCCGGGCAAGTACTTAGAAAAATCTACTTGCCCTGTACGTATTAAGCCACTTGCCCAAACATGAAATATCACATTACCTGTAAACCTCATATTTTTTAATAAAGATTAAAATGATACACCACAAAACATTTTTTATTTTTGAACATTAAGCAAAATGATTACAGCAATTAAAGTCTAAATTAAATGCTCCGAGTTCTTTTTTTGCACATGCCCAGGCGGACAACTAGATTATAAAATAACTTGGCCGGACCCAACTTTTTCTTGCCAGGGGCAATAGGACAACCGTTAATGTTGAGCCCTGGAACTTCTTTTGCGGACGCCTTTTGCGCATGCGGACATACGGATGCGGACGAATGGAATAAAGTGCATTTCAACTTGTTCTATTTTTTTGCGGATGCGGATATGCGGATGCTGATTCAGACAGATGGAATACCAGCCTTAATCTATCAGAAGGGAGAAACTTGACCTTGCATGGAGTGTACTTTTAGGGGATATACAGTAACATCAGGGTGCTATCAATCTTTTTTATTTTCAGAGGTCTAGTGCATTTTAATGGCTCATAAAACTTAAATATGCTCATGCAGAAGGCTTTAGCCAATCTAGTAACCAGACCCATTTTGTTTAATGACCTGTCATTAAAATTACACACCAAAACATGGTGCATGCTTTCCTTTGGATTACTGCATGCAAAATAATACAGACAGAGAGTAAATTTTTCGGCGTAAGCTGTCTTAAGCCAGCTTTTCACCTTAGCCTGACCTTTGTAAGTGTCCAATAAAATTCCAATAAAATTTCCCGCGGCTAGGTACGAATGAATACACTTCATTTATTCCATTGGCTGATTTGAGTATACCACCAGAACATTGGAAACATATCCGCGTCTTTGTAACACTGTTTTACTGAATGAAACAATTTTATCTCGAATGAAAAGGCTTAATAGATAGAACAGTTTTACACTCAATTCTCGACATCAATACAGTTTGTGCGTACACCTTTTATTTTCAGAGTATTACCAGCGCAAGAGCGTTTATACTTAAAAGGCTATGTTCTCATATTTAGTACTTACTTCCTTATTCCTTAACATGTTAACATGTAAAAGTATAAAGAGCAATGGAAGCGAGGCCTCACTTTAAAGCATTGCATTTCAACCCGCGAGGTATATCGGGTCAATTCGCGGACATTCAGAGTTTATATACAGGTCATCACCGGAGTTGGCGGCCAGTAAAATAATCGTTATATAATAAAGACGCTATCCGTGAACTAGGTGACCTGGAATTTTCTTTAGACCAGAAATATGTTAAATGAAGATATTCAGCAATATAATTATGGTATGTAAATAATAGATTCTTAATGTGTTTTCAACAATACAATGATAAATATTATTGTTGATAAATTTAACAATAATTATTCGTCCATATTGCCTAATGTACTAAAGTGATATTATGAGCATGTAACAGTTTATAGGTGTCTATCGCAACCGTTGATTATTTTTGATGTTTCTACTTCATATACACTTATATTAATTAATGCAGCATCATCATACTAAAACAATATACCAGAAAGAGAAAAATAATGCATTTGAATATCAACCGTACTTTCGTTTGACAACTGATCATGCGTTTACGAGTTGAACCTAAATTTAGTTTTAGTGCAGATTTGTTCATACGACACAAAGACACGAAATTGTTTTACGGATCATTTCAGCTTACAGGACTGGGTGGGTCACGTAAGAATATCGAATATAAAATATATTTTTATAAACAACTGGTAGCAAGGTGAGTTGCAGATAATTAATCAGTAACCACATTTTTACTAACTATTTTGACCTGTTAATTCTTTTCAGCTCAATTCAACAGTGCAAAATGCCCATAATATCACTTTAAGCATTTGCACGATGATAATTGATACTGTTAATAATCGAATCAAATAGCAATGCCCGACAAACCACTAAAACAGGTTTGTTCGAAGAACGCGCCTATAAATACGGATACTTCTCGTGTGGCCGGTTGACTCATATGTTTAAATTTCACTTCCATTCTTCTTTTGGTTTTCTGTTTTGTATCTATAGGTTTATGACCAGCAATATGTTATAATGTAAAATAAGCCGCGAAAACTCCCCGTAACATCCCGTACTGCGTGTGATGCAGCTAAGAACTGCACAGAAAAAGACATTCGCTATCCTTGATCTCATTCATTAAACTATTTACGCCGTATATCTTTTTTAAAGATATTTCTTGTTAGGAATAAGCATTTTAATAATCTAGCTTCAATGTATTGAATTTATAAATGTTAACATAACAAGTGATGGAGAAAGTTTTTATCAATTACAATCATGAGATGGAAAACATAATGTTAAGTACAATAAACTCATATCAAGAGCAAATACTTTAGTCTTATTGCTAATTAATGGATACATGTGCATTGATTAGAACTTTACTTTCAACTAATATTAAACTGTTTCTTTTGTGGAGTATAGTTTCTTGCCAACTTTGATAGCATTATGCTGTTCCAGTAACAAACAACAAAATAGAACATCAATCAGTTCTTACCTACAGTGTCAGTTGTTTCTCTTTCATAGCATAGTGGTGAACTTTACAGGTGAGAGAAACATCTTCATAATACCTAGTATTTTCGTGGACAATTCATTTTCTGTCAGGAATTCTTACATACCATATGAATTACATTCTGATAATAATGGAACCAGACTATTCAAAATGTTTCCTACGGTTAACAAGGAAAACAAAGTATGGGTTTGCCAAAAATCTTAATGAGTTCTATCAAATACTTAGGGTTCGGCAATGTTTGTACATCTTTTATGCTTGAGTGTTCTTTGTTCAAATTATCTGCTTTATAAGGGTGAAATGACAGATCAAAGTTTGAAACTATTTGTAATTTTGTTCTTAGGCCCTAACGCAATATTTTTTAAAGTACTTTATGTGTTACATACATGTACATGTTAATATACGAGTGCACAGCCTATACCAGTTTTGGGGCGTTACACAATTTACAGCTCTGTATTTGTCAGTTTCAATTTACAATGTAATTATGTCCCATTATATTTGTTTTATTTATCACACAAAAATATGTATTTGAATATGCAACTGTCTATTTCCGACACTTGCAAATAAGCCTCACTCTACGAAATAATGGTTTTATGCACATGCCTAAAGTGTTGTCCCAAATTAGCCTGTGCAGTCTGCATCTGCTAATCAGAGATAAATGCAACCTGCAAAAAAATATGACATTTGATAGAATGGTAAGTAAAATAGCTCTGATTTCTCCAGGTGTAGTGAAAAAATGTATAGTATTTGTGTTAATAGGATGATTCATACCCAACCACTGACCAGGTGATATTGCTTCAAGAGATATGATATGTCTTCAAGCTGCAGATATCATACAGATTGATGTAGGAACAAGGTCACATCTCTTGTACCAGATACCTAGATTTGTTTTGATTCTGGATTTGTCATCATAATATGAGCTACGTTTTGGGAGAACTGTGCTAAATGAATGTACGTAAATTGTTGCCCAAGATTAGCCTGTGCAGTCTGTTCAGGCTTATCAGGGACAAAACTTTTCACTTTGATGGACTTTTCTTTAAAGAAATCTTCTACTTAATTGACAATAAAATTAACAAATATTATTTCAAATTCGCAAATTTTCGTTTTAGTTATAATATTTGTGAGGAAACAGTAATACTGAACATTTACCTGATGCTCTAAAATATCCGTCATATGCATCTTTTGACGATTTAAAAACCTGAAAATTATAAAGCGTTGCAGCGCGAAACGATTAAATAATTTGGAGAGTTTTGTTGTTGTCGTTAAATTATGCGACACTACGAGAATTACTTATATTAAGTAAAAAATACAACAATCATAGTATGAGCACAGATGGCCTAGCGGTCTAAGCGATAGACTTTTACTCCAGGGGTCAGTGGCTCGACCCAAGTTGATGTTTAATTTTGTTTCTTTCATTAATTGTAATCTTGATTTTTACTATAGCTTTTCAGATCCAATGTTTACATTTATCAATATAAAGAATTTAATGATAAACTTCAATACATGCCAAAATCTGTGAAAAGGCCCCTTTAAAGGTAAGTCTCTTCTTATTACAAATTAAGTCCAGGCAGAATCATCATCATCACCAACTGCATTTTATTTATTAAACGCTGATTAAGACAAAATATGGGATTTAGACATGTTGTATTTAACTGTTTTAGAGATTTACTATGAACGCCCCCCACCCCCCCTGGCACACACACACACACACACACATAATTTGCTGACTAAATTACTTATGTTTCAATAATGCACCATGTCCATATACAACAAAACCTCATGTACTGCACATCCAATAGGGTGTTAGCAGTACCTTCAATTTCTGCTGATAAGGTTTTTCAGTTTAAGAACTAACCTCTATGATTTTCAACATAAAATTGCTGTACACTTTATAACACAAAATTATTTTATTTATTGATAGTTTGTTAACATTGTATTGGGAAGCAACATTCTGCTAAAGATCTTGTTGGATGTGTTTTGGCATTTTTACTGATATTTATTACAAATCCCCAATAATCAAGTAGATATGCCCCAGTTGTAATGTGTATTTTCAATTTTATGATGTCCTGCCCTTGAGGTGGATTTATGTGAGGACCTGGAGTGCGTCCCAGCACGCCTACCTACTTTGCATACAAGAATTACATAATTTGGGACGAAATTTGAATTATAGCTGAAATTTCAAGCTATTTAGTTGTTCCCAAAAGACATGCCCCTGTGATGTCTATGATTCCAATATAATTTCAGCCCCTGCTGTGACCTGGCACAGGGCATGTCAGAACTGAATCTGAGTTATGAAACCCAAGAGCATGTGCATTAAAGCACTTTGGAATATAGGAGATAGGCGGGAGATAATGCAAGGCTATAAATTACTGAATATGTTTAAACAATATTTAAAAATCCAATTTTTCAAGAATAACACAGACAGGCTTATTAATTATTCATTCTAAATACATATAAAAAGTATATTGTAACAATTAATTTCATTAATTTCATCCTCTTCGCCTGTGGTCTCAAATGGCGTTTTGTAGCTAGTGGGTTTATCACAGGGTGGCTTGCCCTATGCCCAACCCTCCCCCTTTTTTTAGATGGGCTAAGGGCTGTCATTGACTTTTTTATGACTGGGAAAACAAAATGCCAAGGAATCAAGATCCAGTAAACCAAATTTATCAATAGGATAGCTGTTAGTAATGTCTTAAGCCAGTGTATAGAATTAATATCATTGTTAAGTCTTTACAAAATTGAACTGTTTATAATTGATCAAACAGCATCTATACCCATTAATTTATTGGGACCAAAACAATTGTTCTGTACTACAAAGAAGACGTGACATAACAAGTTACAAAGAGAAGCAAAATCTTAAGACATCAAATTGAATGTAATTAAAACCCAATCAGTGCCCGTGAATATTATGTGTACAATAAATATGCCAGCAAGCTGTTGTGTTTAGCCAAGCGGACATATGCATCCCAGACGAAAATGCCATCAAACTTATTTGCCACCCTTGATATTGACTCTCTCAAACTTTTATGTATTTAAGTTAGGATTATCTGATGTAAGATACGCAAGTACTTACGAAAAAATGCAGTAGAAGAATTTTTTATTTTAGTGCTCAACGACTAACAAGTTATACTTATCAGTATAAGTACTCATCATGGTTACTTTTATTATACAAATTCAAATGGCTTTATTTTTATTCATTGATAAATTATAATTTATCCGCACTATGGGAAAACTGGGCTTAATACATGTGTGTGTGTAGTGTCTTCAAGATTAGAATGTACAGTCCGCGAAGGCTGATCGGGGACAGCACTTTCGGCTTTAATGGATTTTTTTTTTAAAGGAACTCTAGTCTGAACAAAAGTCCAGTCTAGGCGGTACTTTACAATGCATTAAGCCTGGTTTTCCAAGAGAGTGGCTCAAACCAGTTATCAAAATATCAAGTCATGAGAGAGAGGAATGACTCAATGTCTGGAGAGTAACTGGCCATGTGGACACTTAAACCCTTTGCATGCTGGGAAATTTGTTGTCTGCTAAAATGTCGTCTGCTGAATTTATAAAATTAGCATTTTCTTCGATTTTTTTCAAAGAACACTATCAGAATAGCAAACAGTTTGGATCCTGATGAGAGGCCATGTTCTGTGGCGTCTCATCTGGATCCAAACTGTTTGCAAAGGCCTTCAAAATTCGTTTTTTTAACATGTTTTTATTCAGTATAAAAAGTCAATGAACTCTGCATTGTTGCTGAATATACAATGCACTTGAAAATATGC
This sequence comes from Dreissena polymorpha, assembly GCF_020536995.1. NCBI lineage: Eukaryota > Metazoa > Mollusca > Bivalvia > Myida > Dreissenidae > Dreissena > Dreissena polymorpha. The sequence continues at coordinate 187,504,893 of NC_068355.1, read as the reverse complement.
TGATTGAAATTAAAAACAAAAAAACAACTTAAGCATCAGTATCTGTTCTTTCTGAGCAAAAGTGGCATTTATTGTTAGTGAAGAAGATACATTTTCAAGAATAAACATCAGAATTATAAATGTTTTTAGAATGTGAGCATTTTATCCAGTAATCTCGAAGTACCAGTTTTTGGATAGAAATCCAATAGCATTATTATTTAGAAGTTTGCAATCCCTTGTTCTGAAATAAAAATCATTAACAAATATGCGGAGTAATTTATTTAAACAAACAGAAAATGCATTCTGAAACCCTTAATAGGAGTCCTGCAATCATTTGTAATCAATAACTTATGTTTTAAAAAATCATTGGTTCATGCTACCAATTGTAAAATATTGCAACCAATCCCTGAATAATGTAAATATGCCATGATGTTGGAATAACATATATCCCGATCAGACTAGAATATAAATATACCCATTGTCTGTTATAAAAAAATAGTAACATAGGTTACAACTCAAATTTCTCACTTTTTTATGTCCCCCACTATAGTAGTGGGGGACATATTGTTTTTGCCCTGTCTGTTGGTCCGTTGGTCTGTTGGTCTGTTGGTCTGTTTGCGCCAACTTTAACATTTTGCAATAACTTTTGCTATATTGAAGATAGCAACTTCATATTTGGCATGCATGTGTATCTCATGAAGCTGCACATTTTGAGTGGTGAAAGGTCAAGGTCATCCTTCAAGGTCAGAGGTCAAATATATGTGGCCAAAATCACTCATTTTATGAATACTTTTGCAATATTGAAGATAGCAACTTGATATTTGGCATGCATGTGTATCTCATGGAGCTGCACATTTTGAGTGGTGAAAGGTCAAGGTCAAGGTCATCCTTCAAGGTCAGAGGTCAAATATATGTGGCCCAAATCGCTTAATTTATAAATACTTTCGCAATATTGCAGATAGCAACTTGATAATTGGCATGCATGTGCATCTCATGGAGCTGCACATTTTGAGTGGTGAAAGGTCAAGGTCAAGGTCATCCTTCAAGGTCAGAGGTCAAATATATGTGGCCCAAATCGCTTATTTTATGAATACTTTTGCAATATTGAAGATAGCAACTTGATATTTGGCATGCATTTGTATCTCATAGAGCTGCACATTTTGAGTGGTGAAAGGTCATCCTTCAAGGTCAGAGGTCAAGGTCATCCTTCACAAGGTCAAGGTCATCCTTCAAGGTCAAACATCATATAGGGGGACATTGTGTTTCACAAACACATCTTGTTTAAACTTATTATAATTTGTAAATTATCAACTGGTAGGAGAGAAACATACATTTATGTTTGTTCTCCCTTTCTTCTGTTTGAATCACATTCTGAAGAAGTACATGTATTTGAACTTAAGTAAACTACTTTATAATTTTAACAAAGGAAATTAAAGCAAATTTTGTTGCAGAATTTAATTTTATTTTGTATACTGTCTTGCTATACCATTCGACCCTAACATATTGACTGATTATATTCATAAATGTAGCAATATTTGTATGTTTCTTATTGGCTTTTGTGGTCTTGTGCTTCATTTAAATAAAAAAGCCTGTGTGGTAAGAGTGGTACAATAGACTGATCCCGGAAAAGCACGAGTTTAGAAAAACCCACTAATCACCCCGGTACAAACATTGCTGGTCCGTTATATCAACCAATGATAGCTTCCTTTAGATAATAACGGTTGATACGGTGTGTGATTTTGAAAGGATTACAAATGGGTCATGTTTATTTGTACCAGCAGATTAGTGGGGTTTCCCAAAAAGTTGCTTTTTCCGGGATACATATATTGTGTAGTAAAATATAACACCCTGATGCCTGTGATGTTAATCAAGATTAAAGGTAGAGGTAAATATTACTCTAAGAGGGATTTGCAGGACTGTTATACACTTAGAAGCATGATGATGATCATACATTGTTTAATTGTTTAACCCCTAAGAAATGATCTACGTAAATTGATGTGGGGGCGCTGCGTAAAACAACAATCAGGTCTTGAGTTCGCGGCATAATACAACTTAATAAGGTAAACATGTTCGCCGCATAATACCAATACATGTAAATGAGACCAACGTGTTCACTGCATAAAACAACAATAAGGTCATTGTGTTTGCTGCATAATACAACTCAATCATGGCGATCCATCCCTTGACAAAGAAATTGGTTTTTACAGTAATGTATGCAATTGATTTTGCGTTCATTTGCTGTTCTTGTTGATATCCAAGTTTTTCAAATGGCAGCGTTATATCATATTGTTCCCTAAGATATATTTCTCAAGAGCTAGAAGGTTACAACATAGCAGGGCATAGACCTCATTTTTGTAAATTAATACATGTTAATTATCCAAAAACTACTTCATTACATTTCTATTGTATTTATTGTTTTTAACAACAAAAACATACATCTGGAGCAGTTAGGCAAAACTTCTCTCATACAAAATTAATATAAACAATTGTTAGGTAATTGTATTAAAATGTGCAGACATGTTATGTTGTAGATAATTGTATAACCTTAATGTTGCCTTGCTAGGCTTTTCTTGTACGAATGAATGTGGCTGTGCCACTTGTGTTTTCTGATAATAATTCGCACTGTTTGTATTAACCCTAAGCTATGAATAAAAAGAACAATTTTTAGCAATTATCATATATGACTGTAAAGTGGTTTACTCTTTATCGTCTTTAATTTAGTTGTAGTTGTATGCATGAACTAGGATGTACATGATTGTAATACTTAGCTATCTATCCTTCACAGTCAACATTTAAGCATGCCCTTCCGTTTACCAGATCTGCTTGACGCTCCTCACCAGTGGTTATTTCCGTTAATCACAATAATAATAATAAGTGACAGCAAAATTGTGTCTAGTACTAAAATTAATATATTTATGAGAAGACCAAAAATATTGTGTATGCCCCTGCATTGACTGATTTGGGAGGTACATATTGATTGACCCATCCTTCCATCTTTACACGGCGAACACATATCTTTCTTACTTGCATGGATTTTGTACTTGAACACTACCAACACACCCATATCAACCTTACTGCACGTTGCTGTTGACGCTTACCTACTTTTGGTTTAGACTAATGCAGAGTCCAATCTCTTGTAGGCTGCAGAGTCCAATCTCTTGTAGGCTGCAGAGTCCAATCTCTTGTAGGCTGCAGAGTCCAATCTCTTGTAGGCTGCAGAGTCCAATTTCTTGTAGGCTAAGAGCTTATATTGGCTGAGAGCTTGTATAAGCTTTATTGCTGAATAAATGTTGTTGTTGTTTATCCCTTTACCACTTAGATACGTATTTTGACGCATTTGTATTCCCTCAGAAAGTTAAATTTAAATAAAGACCTATCTTACTAGATGCAAGTTTAAAAGGCTTCATTTCAAACGCTTAAATACTGATTAGCAGCAAACAGCATAAAACCTGAACAGCCTGCGAGTTACTCACAGGCTGTTCTGTTTTATGCTGTTTTCACATAGCCATTTTTACATTGCTTCGAGTGGGAAAGGGTTAACTAAAATTTATGCATTCCATCTAACGACATTTTCGCTTTCTAGAAATGCTTAAACGCTGACATGGATGGTTTCTATGAACACTCTTAATAAACTAAAATCACCTGCTTTCTTGACTTTGACATTGACCAACTTTGGAACTTCAGAAAGTCTAAATTTTGGTTACACCAAATTTACCCATCTTTAGTTTCTCCTTGAAATTAACCTCATTTTGTACTTAGATTTTTCACTCTGGCCTAGTTTTTGGTTAATTATACCCCATCAAACGAAGTTGAGCTTGTCTGTTGGTCAGTGTGTCGTTTGCTCCGTATTAAGTGTCCGCTCTCTGATTAAACTTGTTTTCATCCGATCTTCACCAAACTTGGTCAGATGTTACATCTAGGTGATGTCTAGGTCAAGTTCGAATATGGGTCATGCCGGGTCAAAAACTGGGGTCACGGGTTCACTTAGTGCGTTTTAAACATTGAGCATGGTGTCTGCTCTCTAATTCAAGTAGTTATCATCTGATCTTCACCACACTTAGCCAGAAGTTGTATGTAGATGATGTGTAGATCAAGTTCAAACATGGGCAATGCTGGGTCAAAAACTAGGTCACGGGGTCACTTAGTGCGTTTTAAACATTGAGCATGGTGTTCGCTTTTTTTGTTAAGACAACATGCAAAATATTCTGTTTCAATGCGTCATGTGGGGGTATTCGTCACGCCTGTGACAAAGCTCTAGTTATAATTGTCATTATTCAAGCTCCTTGTATTGCCTTAAGTTTTATTTAAATTTGCTGTCCAGTCATTGTTTTTTGTCTGTCTGTTTGAGAGTAACCATCAATGATATATTTGATCTTGCATCAATTATGATTATGAAGAGCTTTGTTTCATGCAAGGGCATTGTATTTTGACAATTGCTAGGATATCCTATATACTGGACTTCATTTTTAATTTGACATTGACCTCAAACTTAACAAGCACTTCTTTGGGGTCTAACTGTGATGCAACTGACCAAGTCAGATTATTGTAACGTTTAATAACAAGCAATAATGAGGAGAGTGTGACAACCACTTCTGGGGAATTAGTCACCATCTATGAGAAACAAAACGATCTCATTCAATACAGCAGTATAAAACAAAAAATAATGCTCATTGCTTAATAAAATTCTTATTTCAAGTAAAAAAATTTTTCAGATCAGGCATATAGATCTTTAATAATTAAATGCAACCACTTCTGTCATATCAAAATAGAAGACTTAAAAGCCTGTAAACCGATGCTCAATACTAAGATTTTACAGTAAAACATTTATTTATTCTTTTGGGGTAATGATATATATAAACATTTGGATTTCACAATAAATGATATTTCGAGGGCTGAACGGAAAACTGCAGTATCTCCTTCTTTATTTAATATGAGTTACAACAGTCTTCCGCTCAGCCCTTGATTTAAGAACATGTGTACATTTTTTAAAATAAATAATAATTATAAATAATATTACAAAAAAAGGTTTTGTGGAGTTGTGTGGAGTTGGTCTGTGTTAAAAAAAAGACAGATAATAATTGACACGAATTGGTCTCAGCATGTTCAATAAATTAAAACAGTATGTTTCCGTGGGAACATATAACACAGGCAAGTGTTATATGGTGTACAACAAATGTCTATTGTAAATGACAATATTTAATCTTCCCATCATTTATATACATTATATAATATATTACATGTATTTTTCTGTTTATGACAAAAAAGCATGTCATAGCTAATGATGAAGATGATGATGTAGATGATGATGATGAGAATGATGAGAAGGATGATAATGATGATAATGATAATGATTATGATGATGGTGATGGTGGTGGTGGTGGTGGTGATGATGATGGTGATGATGGTGATGATGATAATGATGTTGATGATGTTGAAGATGATGATGAGGAGGAAGAGGATGATGATGATGATGCTTCTGCTGCTGCTGCTGATGATAACGACGATGGTGATGGTGGTGGTGGTGGAGTCGATGATGACGATGATGATGATGATGATGATGATGATGATGACGATGACGATGACAATGACGATGATGTTGATGATGATGATGATGATGTTGATGGTGATGGTGATGGTGGTGGTGGTGATGATGATGGTGATGATGACGATGATTGTGATGATGATTGTGATGATTGTCATAATGGTGATGATGATGATGATGATTGTGATGGTGGTGGTGATGATGATGATGATGATGATGATGATGATGATGATGATGATGATGATGACGATGACAATGACGATGATGTTGATGATGATGATGATGATGGTGATGGTGATGGTGGTGGTGGTGATGATGATGGTGATGATTACGATGATTGTGATGATGATTGTGATGATTGTCATAATGGTGATGGTGATGATGATGATGATTGTGATGGTGGTGGTGATGATGATGATGATGATGATGATGATGATGATGATGATGATGGTGATGATGATGATGATGATGATGGTGATGATGATTGTGATGATTTTCATGATGGTGATGATTGTCATGATGGTGATGATGATGGTGATGGTGATGATGATTGTGATGATTGTCATAATGGTGATGGTGATGATGATGATGATGGTGATGGTGGTGGTGATGATTATGGTGATGATGGTGATGATGATGTTGATGATGATGGTGATGATGATTGTGATGATTGACATGATGGTGATGGTGATGATGACGATTATTATGAAATTTATACAGATATTATGATTATTATTTGACAATTGTGATAATGATAATGAAGATGAAGAAAATGATGATAATGCACTGACTCTTGTTACTCATATTTATTTTTATTTTTTTCTGAAAATCATGGCTTTAAGGTGCTGGGTAAATTTCTTTACAAGTTTTTGATAAAACCTTGCGAAAACCACCTGCTAATTTTTTTTTTGTTACATGAAGTTTTAGATGAATGCCACAGAACCATTTGCGCTCTTGTGTTCTTTCTTGTATACCTCCAAGGCCAGTAAGGCCTTTGCCTGGATTAAAACAATCAGGAATTGAGTTTAATGATGCTTACCATTGCTAATCTTATATCATGACAAGTTGGTACTTTATTTTATTTGCACTGTTAACCAAAATAACCTATCTCATGTGAACACATTGCATCCTATCAATGTTTGTGGTTCTGCTTTAAAATAAAATTCTACAACACCAACATCTTTGATAAAAAAGTAACACTCTGGTCACAATGCACATGCTATATGTCTAGTTGTTAACATTAACTTATACAATTGACATTGTATCCAAATCTGTGTATTTTTTAAGGCTAGGGACCAAGTACTGACTGTACAATACTGATCTATACATCGTATCTTACAAGCTGTTTCTTGTGAAAAGTTTGCTGTCTCATCATGTGTTTTAAAAGTCCAGCTTTAGACATAATCTCACTACCAACACCCTACCAGCTCTCTTGGAAATATGTATAATAGGTGCCCAATATACATAATTATGAATCTTTATCATGACATGGCAGTGATGGGGAAAGATTTGTGCTTAATATCATTCAACATGTATTTCTATGAAGTCAGTCAAGAGCCACTTATTCAGAAAATGGATGCAATTTTTATTAACTGCTATTCCTAGAAATCCACTAAGTACTCACAGTCAACAAGGATGAATGTTGACCCTCTTGTTTTACTGAAGCTGTCTTATCCAGATGTTTTGGCCAAGATTTCTTACCATACTTGTATGCAGCAAGAAAATTGATGGCAGATATAATTGCGCTCATGTTCATATTCTTTGCACGTTTATGCTGTTTGCATCTGTCTTCAATGTCAACATTAGTAGATTTCACGCAAACAATCTGCCTTCCATGTAAACAAAAGTAGATTTTATGCAAATGTACCAAGTCATTTTAAAATCTAACAATAAATGACATAGTTATGGTCCAGACAAAATTTCTGGACAGACAGACAGACCGACAGAAAGACAGACAGACAAAGTGACTCCTATATAGGCCCTATTACCAATGGTGAAATTATAATGTTAATTGCAGTAAAATTTTTAACTCATTAAAATTTACTTATGACTTCAATTTGAACTAAAACGTTTGCTCAAGACATTATTATAAGGCAAAAGGGACATTATTTATTGTATCTAGGTATGAAAACCATTGACATAAATGATAACAATTGTATATGCAGTTATATGCAAGTACTATACTGTCATAGATGATCTAGGAGAAAACATAGCACATTGATATATTTTATGTTAACATATACATGTCCGTCAATTACAATTTGTTTGCAAAGTTTATTGTGGGGCTTGTTTGAAATTGCATAATAAGAGTGCGGATTGAATCTTCTAAATACAAACCTCTTGAACCAATGCTTAGTAATACTAAAAATACTTTTCCAAGTAAGAAGTTACAATGAAAGCATTGTTAATTGAGTGTGTCTTTCAGTTTCAGTTTAAAATTTGTCATTATTAATAGACTAGCCCGCCTAAAATCTTCCTTGTTACGGAGAACACTGATTGTTATTAACTAGTTGTTGGAGTGTTCATTCTCGACTCAGTATTGAACCACTAAAGAACAATGTACCATAGATCCTCCTCCAGACTGAATTTTTAATGAGAATGTTAAGAGGCACAGGTTTCGGATCAGATAAAAATAGCCTCTTAACACTCTACAAGTCCCTTATACGTCCAAAGCTAGATTATGGAGCCCAAATCTATGCATGTGCAACGCCAAACGCCCTAAAAATGGTTGATGCCATTCAACACAAGGCCCTAAGGATAGCTCTGAGAGCCCTAAACTGTACACCGGGTGCACTGCTAGAGGAGGAGGCCGGTGTGTTGCCTCTTGACTTGCGTATTACGTGACCTTGTTTATCTGTGAAATACATACACTACGGGCGGGAAACAAACTTAATTGGCCAGACACATTAAGTATGCTTACATGTATATGCTAATACAATCCGCGCACAATAAATTTATTATGATTTTAATTATTATTATAATTGTTCTTTCAAAATTTGTTAACTACATATAACTAATAATTTTAAAAAGATTTTTTATTTCATGATGCGCATCGACTCGGCATCATGTCGCGGATCACGGCCTGCCTCGGCGGACAGATGCGAAGTTTCGCGGCGAAATGCGACTTGCCGCCGCATACTGACGCGGCTTCGACTCGTTTCGCCTTGCCGCCGTGGATCGCGAAATACGTTTGTTCCGCTTTGGCTGTACTGTAACAGAGACAACATTTTAATGTTTGTCAAAAGTATTGACGATACAGTTAACCTGTCAGAATAATGTTGCTCATATGATATATGATTTTATTTTTTGAACAAACAAGTGCCCAGCCAAAGAAAATATGATAATAGTGTACTATATCTATGCATAGAAACATAATTTTACAATTTCTACAAGTATTTTGATTTTGCATAAATAAATGTGTTTTCATGACAACTCCACACCCAAACTGCAACAAAAAATGTCCAAGATGACAGTAGCCAAATGCAGATTGACGACGAACATGACGAAGCTATTTGTACAAGACCTATGATACTTGAGACTGTTGATGACAAAGTCTATGCAGCGAGCAATGGTGCTCATGAAACACCGGAAACAGTGGGACAAGTTAAAGATGGTGTAGGCAAATTCATTAAAATACCATTATTCAATTGGTACACTTCAAAACTTGATTTTTCCCAATTGGAAGATTTCGCGACTCGTTTTTTTCCCAATTTGATGATTTCATGACGCGAAAAATTCCCAATGGCATGTGTACAGGACCCGTTCCCAATTAGGTGAAAACAATGACTAAAAGTAGATCACAGTTACAGTATAGATCTAGTAAAGCAAACTCTGTCATTAGATAAGGCCAAATAAAAGATATTCCAAGCGAATTCATGCACATAATTTCACTATAGAAATAAAAAAGTTTATCTGAACAATATTTAGGTCGAGGTAAACTTTGGGTCAATTGATATAAAACACCTAGTCAACAGGTTAAAGGTTACGCAAAAATTGTTGAAACTGTAGAAGCTACCCTTATGATTCACTGAAATCCTGTCCGAATTTGTATCATCACAATATCACAACAACGGTCAATTCTAAGTGAAGTGTATTAAAACTTAGGTTACCATTTAAATTCTTAGAAAAACTTATAGACACTATAAATGCTATATTTTGTTTTAGTCAAATGAAACTTGGCCTGAAGGGTTAAGGGTCACATGGTTTATGTAGATTTTATAAATATCAACATACTATGCAATATCAGCGCCCTCAACATGCAAAGCCAATTGGTTTATTATTTTTTATGTTGACTAACATCCTTAATGATAGTTATGATCCTGGAGTCTAGATTACATTCCGCACTCCATGGTCCACTTCCTTTTAAACACTTAGATAGACCAAATACTACTTATACATGTTATATTCTGAACAGCTTGTCACTAAGGTTTTGTAAATTTATGTCTTATGTTGTAAATGCATATTCTCTACTCAGCGGTTTAAATTTGAATGTAGTTGTATAAGCTGGTCACAAAAAGAGGTTCACACAATATTCTTTGCTTTAGTATATTCCTTGCATCTTGCATTTTGGTCCTCTAAAAATAGTTTTAGCTAATGTGGTTATTGGCTTGTCAGCTAACCGATGGAAGGGATCGACTTATTTTTGTGAGAATGTGACAAGTTAGCTATGTCATGGGAACAGCTTACTTAGTATAGGGAAAAAATCGAGATAGAAAACAGAGGAGTGCAAAACGAAATAAAAGAGGAGTGCAGTGTATTGTTTTATGCAATCCTCCTTTATTTAATGCACTTTTCTTGTTTCATTGCATCACTCATGTATTTAGTTTTGCATCCCTCTTTATTTCTCGCTTTTTCTCGACTCAGTAAGTCATTCCCACGACATAGCTAACTCGTTCCATCAAGTTATTATGTCGTGGGAACAAGATAGTAAAAGAGGATTGCATTTAAAACAAAAGAGGAGTAAATGTAACCTCTATGGCAAGGTACATCAGAGATCTTGATAATATATTTTTATGTCCCCACCACTATAATGGGGGACATATTGATTTTGCCCTGTCTGTTGGTTTGTTTTTGTGCTTGTTTGTTTGCTCCAACTTTAACATTTGCAATAACTTTTTCAATATTCAAGATAGCAACTTGATATTTGGCATGCATGTGTATCTCATGGAGCTGCAAATTTTGAGTGGTGAAAGGTCAAGGTCATCCTTCAAGGTCAGATGTCAAATATATGGGCCCAAATCGCTCATTTTATGAATACTTTTGCAATATTGAAGATAGCAAGTTGATATTTGGCATGCATGTGTATCTCATGGAGCTGCACATTTTGATCGGTGAAAGGTCAAGGTTATCCTTCAAGGTCAAAGGTCAAATATATAGATTCAAAGCGGTGCAAATGGGGACATTGTGTTTCTGACAAACACATATCTTGTTTAAACCTAAATAAAGTGTCTTAATATCATGCCCTTTGAAATAAAAGAGCCCTTGTGGATACAGTTTTATATACCATGTATTGACGTAATATATTTAAAATATGCTGACACCATTATGTTATTGATAGTATACTATATCATTTATTTTTCTGGTATAATAATCAACAATGAACTTGTTCTGTAATTATAATTCCGATTGGTTATGTTTTTGTAATGTTCTTGGCTAACCCTTTCCCTGCAGAAGAAGCAAAGTGGAAATGGCTTTTGCAACCATCATAAAACCAGAACATCCTGCGAGTAACTCGTATGCTTAGGTTTTATGCTGTTTGCTGCTCATCAGTGGCTCATGGTTGGAAATGAAGCCTTTACACTTAAAACTAGTAAGAAAGATATTGTATTAAATTAAACTTTCCAAGGGACTTCAAATGAGTCAAAATGTGCATCAAAGTGGTAAAGGGTAACTACATTCGGAAGCAATCATCTATACACAACATGTAGTACTTTTAAACTAAATATATTATTTGATAAAATTCTAAATTGCTGACTGACATGGAAATTACATTTAATATAAATATATTTTAATATATTCATCAATAGTAACTTAGCATAAAACAGGAATACTACATAATGAAGTTAACATTGACTTATCAATAACAATTTGAAGTTTAAAACACTGAACTTGTCAAATATATAGAAGCTTTTAATTGAATTTGCTATGATAGCATTACAATTGTAAGAATTTAATATTCACTCTCTACATACACACCATCTACATACTGCGAAAGGAAGATTTTAATACTTAGTCATGTCAGCACACTTTAACCGCTACTCGAAAAACATGAGTGTTCTTCTTCAATAACAAGGAAGATAAGTGACAGCTGGTCTGTTGATAGTGAGAAGTGTTCAATCAAAACTAAGTGATGTCGGAAGCATACACAGAATAGAACAATACCCCCATTGTGAGTATGCACTAGAAAAAGTATTTTGCTTTTATGGAATGAAAGCCCCAGTTCGGTCAACAACTTTGTTTTCAGAATATACAATGTGTACATTATTGTATTATTATGCTGAAACACTTTTATACTCAAGTTTATAGTTAATGTAAGCAGAAAAAAATAAATTCGAAAAACCAGTTTCAGTCAAAAGCCTTGCAACGCCAAGGACCCCAGCCTATTTACAAACTTGTTGAATAAAAACCTTGTTCACAGTGCTCTGTCAATTCTAATACAGATGTACCTAGCTTGTTTTCTTCTTAGCTAACATTAGCACAATGTGCTTACGTAGTGATTTTGTGATGACATTTATTCCCATTGTTAAACATGCATTGCCCGTTATCAAAAATTACACTGTTAAAACACTATAGATGATATTTATTTCAAATATTCACGAAACTTTGTCAGAACATTGGTCTAAATAAAAAATATGTCTATTACAAAACTAGGTCCAAAAACTAGATCGCTGCGTCAAATGAAAAAAAAAGTGCATTCTAGAAGTAACATGTTTACCCAATTTACCCCTTGATGGTCTTGTCTTCAACCATGGCATACCAATATATTGTCATGGTTTTCCATTGTGGCTCTTTCCTGCTTACTACTCAGTACTGATTCCCTGTTCTTTCATGCTCACTACTCAGTACTGCTTCCCGATATTCTCATGGCTTTCCATTGTGTTTATTTCATGATCACTAATCAGTACTGATTCCCTGCTTACTACTCAGTACTGATTCTCTGCTAACTACTCAGCACTGATTCCGGGCTCTTTCCTGCTTATTACTCAGTACTGATTCCCGGCTCTTTCATGCTTACACTCAGTACTGATTCCCTGTTCTTTCATGCTCACTACTCAGTACTGCATCCAGATATTCTCATGGCTTTCCATTGTGGTTATTTGAATGCTCACTAATCAGTATTGATTCCCTGCTTACTACTCAGTACTGATTCCGGGCTCTTTCCTGCTTATTACTCAGTACTGATTCCCGGCTCTTTCATGCGTATTACTCAGTACTGATTCCCGGCTCTTTCCTGCTTATTATTAAGTACATGGGTGAAAGTATTCCGTATTATTACGGAATTCCGTATTTTTGGGCTTCTCAGAGGTCGTTTTTGTGAATCATGTAAATCCGATGAGATTTTGTTGGGGGGGGGGGGGGGTAGGCCATGTGTCCAGCCATGCCGACAGACAAAATAAACAAAATACGATCGATTCCAGACGTGCTAAATTGGTTTCCCACTGTTCTGTTAACTCATATCTAATTATAGATTCGACGCGGTCATTGCTTCTCAATTAGTCTATCCCCCTGGGCGTATTGCTCTTTCAGTTTCCATAATCTCGTGAATCGTTCTATCCCTCTGGGCATTATTCGCCCGGTCAGTGCTTTCGTAAATCTCCGTTCCAAGAACGAAAGTCTTCTGCGAATTTCTACAAGAAGGCGTGTTTTGTACCGAACTTTAACGATAACTGCCGAATTGAAAAAAAGCGGTTGTCGTCGTCAGCCATTTTGTCTCGGCGTCTGCTTGCGTTCAAAGTTCAAATTTACACTGAAGTGTCTCGTCGTCTGCTAGCGTTCAAAGTTCAAATTTACAATGAAGTTCTTACCCGTAGGATATAACACACAAGATCTTGAAAAGTAATTCTTTAAGTAAGGAGTGTATGCTTAGTAAACAAAATTAATAGATTAAATGACTGAATAAAGTTATTGTACATGTACATAATCATTGTTTGTTTTCCATTGTATGCATGTTAAGTAAGCTGCAAGAATTACTGTCAACATATGTTGGTCTTATACTTGTTGAGGATAGCTTCCTATTTGCAAATCAATTTGCCATCCTTCAGGAGTTTCCGGGGGCCTTTTGACCCCTGACCAGGCCTTGGACCAACTTGGGGCCCTGCCTATAACATTTTATCTACATGAAATTTTAAAGAAATAGATAGTGATATTTTCTAGCCAAACTAACTGTTATTCTGTTTTGAATCACTAAAAAATACAGGTGTCTTTAAGCTCAGGAGAATTGATTTCTTTGTTTCAAATAAGATAAAATGCAGGAGCTTCCGGGGGCCTCCGGCCCCCTGGACCCCGGGCCAGGGCACTTGCCCTGGACCCACCGGGGGCCCTATCGGCCCCCAGGCCCCCAGATTTTAGTTTCAGTATTTTGGGAATTTTCAACTTTCACCCATGTAAGTACTGATTCCGGGGTCTTTCATGCTTACTACTCAGTACTGATTCCCAGCTCTTTCATGCTTACTACTCATTACTGATTCCCGGCTCTTTCAAGCTTAGTACTCAGTACTGATTTCCTGCTTACTACTCAGTACTGATTTCCTGCTTACTACTCAGTACTGATTCCCTGCTTACTACTCAGCACTATTTCCCGGCTCTTCCATGTTTACTACTCAGTTCTGATTCCCGGCTCTTTCAAGCTTACTACTCAATACTGATTTCCGATATTCTCATGGTTTTCCATAGTGGCTCTTTCATTCTAACTACTCGATACTGATTCCCGATATTCTCATGGTTTTCCAGTGTGGTTCGTTCATGCTTACTACTCAGTACTGATTCTCTGCTCTTTCATGCTTACTACTCTGTACTGATTCCCGAAATTCTCATGGTTTTCCAATGTGTCTCGTTCATGCTACTACTCATTACTGCTTGCCAGCTTACATCTCAGTACTGATTCCCGACTCTTTTATGCTTGCTACTCAGTACTGCTTCCCAAATGAAAAGTTATGCTGGTCCGAAAGTTTTTAAAATTGTACATGTTGAATATACATATATATTTATAATACATAAAATGAACAAATATAATTGCTTAAAACATCAGCCAATAATACAGACACTCAATTAATCTGATAGATTATTAAAATATTATTTATATGATTTAATATATTATAACATTGATTGAAAAATTCATTAAAATTGGAATACCTGATTTCTGTGCGTGTCCCTTGTTTGTATTGTTAATGTTTTTTAGCTCGACTATTATATATGAAATATATATAGTGGAGCTATCCTACTCACCCCAGCATCGGCGTTAGCGTTTGCATTGGCGTTTGCGTGAAAATGTTAAAGTTTGCGTACTACCCAAAATATTTCCTATGTCCCTTGACATATTGCATTTTGCATACTTGTTTACCAACATGACCCCCAACATATAAACAAGAGCAGACAACTGTTTCAAGCATTTTTACAGAATTATGGCCCCTTTTATACTTAGATAATTAAACATTTTGCTTAAATTAATTGCCATAACTTCTTTATTTATGATCAGATTTTATTAATACTTTGACAAAACAACACTTACCTGAATACCACAATGGATTCCACCCAAACAATACCCCACACCCCAACCCAGAATCCCTGCCTTCCTCCCCTCACCTTCCCCCCACCCCAATTTTTGTTCCTTTTTTTATTTTTGAAAGATTTATAAATGACCACACCCCACCCACATTAAACCCCCTTCTCAACCCCCCTACCCCCCTCGCCTAAATAATTTCTTTTTTTTTTTACTTTTTTAAATTTTGAAAGATCGTCTAATAAATGACCACACCCCACATTATACCCCCCTCTCACCCCCCCTACCCCCCCCCCCCCCAATTTTTTTTTTTTCCTTTTTTTATTTTTGAAAGATCTTCCATTATAAATGATTGGATATAAACAATTTCTCCATGATGGCTTATGTTATACTGTCAAGCACTCTAATAGTAGAGCTGTCATCTGACAGGTCTTGCTTATAATTCTGATATGTATAATTTGTGCATAATGTTTTCTTTAAAAAAGTTATACTCCAAATATCTCAGAAACTTGATCATGATCCCTATATGGTGAAACTGATCACAGTGTCCTGTTAGGGTGGACTTGTGCATATTGTCAGGTTTTTCCTTTACAATTTTTCTCAATGCAGATATAACTAATTGTTCTGGCTCATTGATTTGCACATATATTGCCTTTTTCTGGAACTCATTCCTAAAATAAACCCATATATTAACTTAGCGCATTATTGGGGAGCATTGATAAGTTTTACTTATATTCTTGTTTTTCTTTTATGATAAGGACTGTGAGAACACTTAATTAAGAGTATTGTAGAATCAATTTAATGAATCTATTTTGTTAAATATCATCATTGTTGTGCTTTTACTTTCACTTTCCACATTTGCATCAATATAAATACAGTGACCCCGCGTTTATCCGGATCTCAATAGTCCGGAAATCTCGTGATGCGGACGAAAGTCAAGGGGAACGGATTTATTATGCAGTATTTTGCCCCGTTAAGTCCGGAATCTTGGGACTTCACGACACTGATCTGTGTATTTAGCTGTTATTATGTCTTGTTAATAGGGATGCTTCCCAACATTGGGGCTTAATGGCCCACCCGCCGTATAAACAAAAACGCAATCACCGAGGCTTGAAGTATTGTCGTTTTAGGCTTAATTGCTATCCCATCGTTTAAACAAAAGGGCGCCCACAGAGGCGTGAAATATTATTGTGTTTAGGCGCTAAAGCTAAAAGGCGTGACTAAACATGATTCGACTCAGACTTAAAACGTAGATCGATGTCGGCATTACACAATGCATCTTAAATGATACAATGATGTTCGTAAAGGTCTTTAAAGAGCTGAACACGCGACCAATTAAGACCCTGATTACAATCGGACAGTCATCTTGCGTGAAAAGTTTTGCTAGGATTATTTAAGCAATCCGTTTAAAACGCATCGAACATTACGTGTCGCTATTTTAATCATTTCGCAGTTTTATATTTTATTGTCATTTGCCTTCAACACCCTTGTACATGTACAATTTCAGTTACATGTTTTAGTATATATTGTTTTACAAACATTTTATTATACGCCAATTACCATTGGTAATGGGGGCTATATAGGAGTCACTTTGTCGGTCTGTCCGTCTGTCGGTCAGTCTGTCGGTCTGTCCTGAAATTTCATCTGATCTTCACCAAACTTGGTCAGAAGTTGTATCTAGATGATGTGAAGGTCAAGTTTGAATATGGGTCATGCCAGATAAAAAACTAGGTCACGGGGTCACTTATTGTGTTTTAAACTGAAAGTTTGTCCGGACCATAACTATGTTATTTATCGTTAGATTTTAAAATGACTTGGTACTTGTGGCGTGTGAAAAAAGTATGTTGATATCTCAAAGGTCAAGGTCACACTTGGAGTTCAAAGGTAAAATGCTTGTCCGGGCCATAACTCTTATGTCATTCATTGTGAGATTTTAAAATCATTTGACACATTTGTTCACCATCATTGGACGGTGTGTTGCGCCATAGAATTACGTCGATATCTCCAAGGTCAAGGTCACACTTAAAGTTCAAAGGTCAAATATGGCAATAAATGAGCTTGTCCTTCATTCTATACATAAATGGTGACGTCACTACGTTATTGTCACCTCTATACTTAGACGCATCACGCACCTCCATTTGGAGGCATTTATGACTACGACACAAAGAAGTCCGCGGATGAATGAAGAATTTGCTTTATAAGTAAACTTTCATGTTATGATTTAAAAGTCAAGTATAATTTTGTTCAGTCTTACGTTCTTATGTTAGTATCATTTCAAATTTTCGTAAGTTTTCAACAATTTCGCTCTTTATTCATTTTTTTTTAAACTGTACTTTCACTTTCGGTTGTACAACAACATGTATCCTTTATTGACGAAAGTTTGCAATGAAATAGCGTTTTCAAAACCGCTTAAAAAGTTTCAGAAGGTGTATCTGATGCATGTTATGAATAGACACAATGTCATAGCTATATTGCCGACTAGTATAAGAACAATTTGGTATTTCAAGTGGCTCCATTTGCATTGCAAGAAAAGTTCAAATTGACTTGTTCAGTTTGTTAAATTTTGACACCCTAATTATATATTTTTTTATAAATGCCTGATAGTTTTTTTTTCTTTAAATAATTGAGATCAATGAAAATTTTAGTAAAAGCACAGCATTGCTGTTCTATGATGGTCATTTTTTAGTGGAATAGTATGTTACAATAAAACAATTATAACTATTGTATTAATGAATTTAGATTAGGTGTCATCTTTAAATGGGGTAGTAATTCATTATATGAGATTAGCACATTATATAGTTGAAAAATAAATAACACTTTAATGACTTACCATAGTAAAATAAAGTAGCATAGAATATGTTGCAGGTCATAAAATGTAAAACTGAAATTGAAGAAGCTTTACAAATATTTTACACTGATAACACTGTTGGTTTTCAAAAAAAATAAATCTTCCTATCTACCTGCCCTAGTTTTTTTGGGGCAAATTTAAATATTATTAATATCATTGAGTTAAATTTTTAAAATATCAATATGTTTTGATTACATTAGCTTATTTTATTATTAATAATAAATACTTTGCAAGGAAAGTCCAATTCTGTTTTAATTAGTCTTAATTAGGTACTAGTAAAATTGAAAATATCAGTGACATCCAAAACTTGGCTTATATGCGAATGAATGCATATTTTCTTTGACAGTTACATAGTACCCTATTTAATTGGATTAAAAACAACAAATAACTATAGTTCCACAACCCAGCCTAAGTTGACTCAAACTGAATTAATTCATCAATTGATCCTATTTAATTATATTAAAAATAACATGTGTAAGATTTTGAGAATATCCCATGTATTCCTCTAGTATTCCTCTAGTACACCAACATGCACGTCTTACTAATAATTTACATGCACTCCTTAAACAGTTTAACAAAAATAATGAATGATTAATCCAAAGAAAACAACAAACAAGCTGCTTCATATTAAAAGTTAATTACATAAGATTACATAAGCAAAAAAAATCATTTTGATAATAAATCAAGATTATACTTCAACCAAACCATTATAAATTTATTGTGGGGTGGGGGGGGGGGGGTAATGTAAGCACTAAAACTAAAATGGGGGAAATGTCTGGGGAGGGAACATCTTAGGGGGAGCGTCCGGAATTCCTGCTAAGGGCGACAGTGTTGTTAATGTGTCTTTAGAAGAAATAACTGAAGGAAAGTACTCATTGGTGTATGCCCATCCAGAAGCATTTCTGAGCATATCAATTGGAACAGCAATATTGAGTGCATTTGAAAGAGATATAACTGTTTCATGCATTGCTTTTGATGAAGCCCACAAGTCATGGTCCTTTAATGGTAGCTTTCCTATTAGGGAATTTTATACTTATTTTTTACTCTACAATCTAGCTCTTTTGTCATAAAATGAGAAGTTTTATTATCCAACAGGTTTTGTGTTTGAACCTCACAAATTTTATAATACCAAAGTCCCATCATATAATCATCATCACAATCAGCAGCAGCATTATCATATTCATCATCATCATCTTTAGCAGCAGCATCATTGTGTTCTATTATCAGAATTCATTACAAATACAAACACAACCATTACAACTCTTACTACTACTACTACTAATTAATTAAGTATCTACTACTACAACAAGAACAACAACTACGACTGCTACTACTGATCTTACTTCTACTACTACTAGTCTACTACTACTACTTCTACTACTACTACTACTACTACTACTACTACTACAACTACTACTACTACCACCACCACCACCACAACCACCACCACTACTACTACTACTACTACTACTACTACTACTTGGTACACCAGAACTTGTTGTCCATGGAGACGATAATGAGAACTCCCAGAGTATTGATCGAACCCACGCCCAGCGGACATCATTCTCTACACCATAGCGACCATGAATTAATATTTGACGCCATGTAAAACATATTTTACCTTATTACAAAAAACATGGAATTCACAAAATGACTGAAAATTCTTTAAAATAAATGCAAATTTGAAACAAAACAACCTAAGCAATACATAATAAGAAACACTACATTATTGAAACACTGATACCATGAACATTTTAGGGTGTAACACCTTATGTACATGGACCAGACCTTTTGTGTACTTTGAAACTTTATGTACCACCTACATAAAATATAGGTGTTATTGTCCATTCATTCATAGCAGTCCTAATGAATTAAGGTCATTCTTTAAACATGATTAAAGTCTAAAGAAGGAAATAATTTGATTTTTTTACAGTTTGAACATTAAGGTCATTCTCTCTTCTCTTCAAAGTATCACATTTCAATTATACAATATAATACAAACATTTTAGACTTTATAATCCTTAGTCAGGATAAGATAAGAGACAAATGAATTTTTATAATTTACTTCAATTTCAGGTAAGACTAATTAGTCATTTATTAAGTACTACATGTACTTGGGCTAATAAATTAAACTAAGACACTCAGTGACACTTAGACAATCTGACAAAATATAAAATCTATAGCCAATATATAAGTCTAAATTCATAAATACTATCACACAAAATACATTTCATCAATAACACACATTCATATTAAATTAGTTATCTCTTTATATTATAAATATGGTACATAAAGTGTCAGATAGTGGTACATAAAGTGTCGGTACATAAACGGACTGGTACGTAATGTGTGACATTCAACATTTTAAAAATCAGTTAACAATATATGGACTTCATTGTTTTGCATATACGCAATCAAAGCATATTTATTAAAAATTAAAACGCACTGTTCATGGCTGTATCTTTTTATTTATACATGCATAAACTATTCTGGTTATTAATACATTTTTAAAATTATACATAAACAAGAGAACCACATTATGGGTGCCAAGTTAGGCTGCGGTGCAGTTTTGAATAAATGAAATTTATTAAAAGAATTTTTTAGAGGTTAGTGACCTTGACCTTTGACCGAGTGACCCCAAAATGGGTGTGGCGTGTAAAAATCATCACGGTGCATATACATGTGAGGTTTCAATGTTATAGGTGGAAGCACTTTGATATTAGAGCCGATGTAAAGATTTTAGCACGACACGGACATCTGACGACATGCTATGACAATACCTAGGGTTTTCCCCGAAAACAGCCGAGCTAAAATTGAGCGCCATTAGTCCAAATTTTTTACGCACTTAAATATTAAGCTACTTATTATATGGGTAATATTTGGAGCAAAGAATTTAGCCCATATAAAAAGTATCTCTAAATTCTTTGCGCGTCTTCCTAAGACTAGAGCGCCATATAAATTAAATGGAAAACATACAACATTATGTCAAGAAAAATAAAGCTGTAAAAATCTCACCTGCTCGTCTTTGATGTTGCAATTAGCACATTCAGCATTTTCAGTATCTACTAAATAAATATATGAAAGTGCCAAATGTCCAAGATACCATGACGTCTTCCTCAAAATGTTAGATCCTTCGAACTCCATTTATTTTATCCCTGATTAATCCTCTCACACATGAGGCCTACATGTAAAATTCCTTGTAATGTTCACAGCGTTTATTTTAAATCGTTTACTTTCTCAAATTTCAGCAGGTATTTAATTATAAATATTTATTTATTATTTTGATTTATTTACTATTTCGAAGATACAGTCTTGCAACGTGTTTAGTTAGTCTAAGTTACGTGTTTAGAGATTCTTACAAACAATAGACTGACATGAAAAGTGGCTCCTTTTGAAGCACAAACTGCATCCATGTATATATTACAGCTGGCCCGGTTTGATGGGGCCTGTTTTTGATAATAATTAGTTATCATTTTTCACTTCCGTGTTTATTATGTTTACCAACGCCATGATGGAAAAAAGTCCGTTTCCCACAATGCTTAGCGCGCATTCACACAGGTCAGTAAGACCGGTGTGACACATTGGCTTGTCCTTGCTATAACTATGTTGTTCATTTTGAGAATTTAAAATCATTTGGCACATTTTATCACCATTATTGTATGGTGTGTCGCGCAAAAGAATTACGTTGATATCTCCAAGGTCAAGGTCACACTTTGAGTTCAAAGGTAAAAAATAGCCATAAATGAGCTTGTTGGGTCCATAACTATGTCGTTTATTGTGAGTTTTTAAAATCATTTGGCTCTTTTGTTCACCATCATTGGACGGTGTGTCAAGCGAACGAATTACGTCGATATATCCAAGGTGTAGGTCATACTTTGAGTTCAAAGGTAACAAATGGCCATAAATCAGCTTGTCTGTGCCATAACTATATAATGTCATTCATTGTGAGATTTTAAAATGACTCTGTACATTAATTTTGTTCACAGTCATTGGACTGTGTGTCATGTGAAAAAATTCAAGAGTTCAAAGGTCAAAATGGCTATAAATGATAATGGCATAATAATTCTTAAAAATCACCATAAATTAGTTTCTCTTGTTTTGTGAAGACAACATGCAAAATAGTCTGTGTCAATGCGGCACGTGGGGGAATACTTCACATCTGTGACAAAGCTCTACTTCAATTATTGTTTTCAACAAATTTAATGTCTGCGTAACAAGAAAATATCATTTTTGATGCGAAATAAGTATGTAAATGTACATAAACATAAGGTTTATGTCATAAGGTAAATATTTAACTCTCGAAACGGCACTGGATCGATAATCCGGAAGATTTGTTTATTAGAAAATTTCTACCAGAACAGACGTGTCTGGATAAACGCGGGGTCACTGTACTACATTATTAAGTGTGTGATGTTTTCTCAGACTTAACAACACCATTTCGAATTTTAGAGCACAGACGATGCAAATGCTATTGGAAGTTTTAATTGAACAATTTGTATGGTCAAATTACATTCTTGTAATATAATATTCAACCTCTAAATACTGCACAAGGAAGTTTTTAATACCAAATCATAACCACACACTTAAACCAGTGCTTGAGAACAGTGAGTGTTCTTCTTAACACGGAAGGTTATAGACAGATGGTCTATTGATAGTGAAAAGTGTTTGTTGTTTTGGGATATAACTTTTCAGGACTATATCTCAGATATGCTACAAGATTTAAACATGAAACGTCATGGTTGTGTAGAAATTAATGGGAAGATGTGCAATGCACAAGAACCATAACCCTGCACTTTTTTAAGAGTTATTGCCCTTTGTTGTTGTTATGTCCCCGGATCGAATGATCGGGGTATATTGTTAATGACCTGTCTGTCTGTCATTCTGTCACTCTGTCATTATGTCACTCTGTCATCCCATAACTATAATATTGGTCATAACTTTTGCAATATTGAAGATAGCAACTTGATATTGTTTGTCATACATATTTTCACATTAATCTGCGATAGCTTTATTTAATAATTCACTTATAAATAATTTACTCAGTATAAAACTATTCACATTTACTTAAATGAGCCATTCTCTGCGAAAAGGGGTTTTAATGCATGTGCGTAAAGTGTAACCCTGATAAGCCTTTGCAGTCTGCACAGGCTAATCAGAGATGAAACTTGTCATGTTATGATATGTTTCGTTTACAGAGAGCATCTTCTTTGCAAAAATCTAGTTAAGGCGGAAAGTTTCGTCCCTGATTAGCCTCTGGGGACTGCACAGGCTAATCTGGAACGACACTTTACGCACATGCATTAAACCCACTTTTCACATAGCGGGGCTCATTTAAATTAATTAACAACAATCTGAGTAAAATATATCAAGCGGTTAATTCCATTAAAAGCAATACTTGTTTCTGCAAATGCATACCTATCTCACAGCATTGTCCCAGCCACCCATCCGTAAAAATACTTATCTTTGCTGCGGAACCAGTGCACTCTCCTCTGTTCTGACATGTGCTATTGTAACATGGATCTTTAACTGAAAGACTTATATAGAAATAATCCCCTAAAATTTGGTGATCTTCAAACAAAAATGCCAATCAAAGAAACTGTTTATGCCGCTGATCAAATGATCGGGGATATATTGTTTTTGACCTGTCTGTCTGTCTGTCAATGTACGCGTCTGTCTATAATAGTATATGTCTGCCGGTCATTGTATGTCCTAAAACTTTAATCTTGGCCATAACTTTTGCGATTTTGATGATGGCAACTTGATATTAGGCATGCACGTGTATCTCACGGAGCTGCACATTTTGTGTTGTGAAAGGTCAACGTCATCCTTTAAGGTCAAATGTCAAATATATGGCTTCAAAGCCGGGCAATAGGGGCATTGTGTTTCACAAACACAGCTCTTGTTAAGGCTATATCTCATATAGGCTATAAGATTTGAATATGAAACGTTATGGGTGTGTAGATATCAATGAGGAGAATTGCACATATTACTACCTTTTAATTATTACCCTACACTTATTTATTATACTGTATATCAAGGATTTGCACTGATCCATGAACAAAGTTTATCAAATCAACAACTGTGGTTGTTTTGGAAAGATTCCGAGTGAATGTGTCAGTGTTTTTAAAATCGAGTCCTGTAATCTGACTTATTCAACATGGAAAAACATATAATCAAAGGTTTCCAAAAAAAAAATTATATTTTTTAGATTTCAATTTAATCAACATGCAGGTAAATATAATAATGGACACACTTGTATCCTCAATGTTGAAGCATTTTATAGCAAAACAACATCAACACTATTTTCCCAACTTTAGTCTAAATGCCGCTAATTTTCCCAATCCAAAGGAACCGTGCCCATTCCCAAAACGGTGAAAAAGCACTGTGTGAATCAATCTCCACAAAATGCTATGCAAAGTAATTTAAGTTGACTAAAATATTCAAGCCACATGCTTCATGGCTGTGCAGTGTTTCCTCCCCCACCTTCATGCCAAGAAGTACTTGTATATACCTGCATACAAATTTGTGAGCATCATATGTCAATATATGTGATATCTCGATATAAGAGTGAATTTTCTCTTTTTCTTATTGAACTGGCTTAAACATTATGTTTGGTCCAAATTATAGCAGCATTTTAGTTGCTATAAAAGGTGCAGCATTCTCCTGCATATTGCTATATTATTCAAAGACATGCATTTAGCAGTTATAAGCATAGTAAATAATTTGCACATCTGTGGTTCAATCAAATAACAAGAGCTACTGATAAATGTTATCAATATTCAGACCTACACCATTTGTATCATAAAGCAGCTGATATGTGGGCATCAGTTAAGGATAAAGATTTGTATATGGCGTTTGGAAACAGGGCATAGTATCAGGCTGCTCTTATGGAAGGGGATTTTCGCCAGTGCATGCATGATGTTAAATGACATTCTTATTTTAACAACTGCCATGTGCATTCTGTAACATGGTAGTTGCATTTCGCCTAATTACATTCGCTGTACAAGCACTTCATATACTTGTGTCATATTGATAAGTTGATATTTACTTCATATATATCTTTACTGCGTGTGTGTTATTGACAACTGCAGTTAACCCTTTGGACTTTTTGTATGAATGCTAATTCTAACGGCATTGTTTGTTTTACTATGTGCATTTGGCTATGTTGCTACTGAATTTAACAAGCTGTTAATGTCTTTGTGGATCTATATTTCTCCTTAAGTCGATTGCTAGTGCGTCTCTGATTTAGGATTAGTTTTCGGTTTTGCATACACCGCCATTATAAATAGTTCACGTTACGAAAAGGAGAACCAGTATTCAAAAACATAAATCCAGCGCAATTGCAGCGTAAATTACTATTGCCGGGAGATCACTCTAAACATAAAAATCAAAATCTCCGGTATCAATCGTGATATATCGACTATCTCTGGAATCCTCCGTAAATAAATGCCTCCTTTAAATACAATGAATACTCATTATGTCTAAATACCGTCTTCCAATAGCCTCATTTACTAAAAAGCGGTGAGTGGGTAAAAACATAGCCGTCTGCAACATGCCTAATGTGGCAACACTAATTACCATTAGCAATTTAAAGTTGATGTTTTTACTTTCATGACGCATATCAACTGTTTTGTTGAGAATCTCGAACATGTTTTAAGAAATTGATAAGGAAACATTAGGCATTTTTCGTCGAAAAAAAATAAGACGATGCCTCACCCTTTGATATCTTTTTTCTGGCTGCGGAATGAGGACGCAAATAAAGGGTTGAAGTCGATTTCTTTGTGTAATAATGACACTTAATTGTTTCGTGTCATCAATCTTTAGTAATATTTGTTCCGGATAAGTATTGTTCTCGTTCACTAACTACCTCAAATTGTGTATTCATGTTACATGTCTGCTATTTACACTATAACTACCTACCCCCTAACTCACATATATTTCGATGTACTAATTTAGTAGTTTTAAAGACCTTTTCGCTAATAAATAAATAACACCGGAACCCCGAGGCTCGACATGACTTTGTGAAACAAATGGCTTGAGACGTTTATTGTTTTGTATTACTTTGTTACTATGTTAGCCCCGTCACACCGGACTGGCGTCCTTACGGTGACCTAAGATTGTGTTTCTGGAAATTCTTGTCGTAGGAAGGACGCCAATTACTTTTTTGGTAATAATACTGTTTTTCGCCTTCCCGTCACACCAGCGTTCTGGTTTATGGCGTTCTGCCCATATCTTTCCCATCACACGCAACATTCGTATTTGTATATGAGCTTGGGAAAACATGGTTTAATGCTTGTGCGTAGAGTGTAGTCCTAGATTAGCATGTGCAGTACGCACTGGCTAAATAGGGACGACTTTTTCCGCCTAGACTATATTTTTTATTAGAATAAATGAAATTCGATAGGTACTTTAAACGATACTTAATACACGCATTAATTACATTTGTAATGCACAATAATATTATATATTATTAAAGTAATAAACATAAATTATAATAATTACTTAAAAATTGAAAAGGCAACATGTCATTCATATGACTCAGTGTATTAAAACTATTACCGAAAGTGGTTACAGCAGGCATTACAAGTATAGTCAATAATAAGCCTATACATGAGTGTCAAGCTGAATGAGTTATATGGCCAATAAAGGGATACTAAATACACATGTTAATATAAATTATAACTGGTGTACCTTTGGTTCAACTCTATTTTGTTAGTTTAATATTGTATTTGCAGGTTTAACGCCTGGGAATTTATGTGCGAAAATATTTTTTTAGGATGCGGTTTAAAAAATATGCTACTTGACCGCATTTAAAATATTTACGGTTTTCCAGGAAAGATTTTTGAAACCGAAAAAAAAACGAAACTCGTTATTTGATAGTATCTATTCTTTTTATAGGAAAATCTATCGACACGCCCCATTTCTCACAAGCGTTAAAGTGAGCCTTATTCTGGATTCACGTTCTTAAAGTGTCATCAGAGACTATGCTCTGAAGTGCGCATTGGATAATCCGGCACAACACTTTCCGCCTTTATGGTATTTTTCCTTTAAAGTAAGTATTTTCTAAGCAAAGTCCTGTAATGATTCGGCCCCTATAAGCCTGTGCGGAATGCGCCGGCTCGTCTGGTTTGATACTCTAGGACTGCACAAGCTAGTCCGGCGCAACATTTTCCGCTTTTATAGCACTGTTCCTTTAAAAGAAGTGAACATCCAGTTAGGGCGTCCCAGATTAACCTGTGTTGCCTGAGTCGGCTAATCTTGAATAATACTCTTGGCATATGCGCTTTTGGAAAACGGGGTTTAATTAATGTGCGTAAGGTGTCGTCCCATATTTGTCTGTGCAGTCAGCATATGCATATGTCCATCTGTACCTTCGGTCGTTCCTTCGTTTGATCGTGCGCCAGTTCGTCCCTTATTTAGTCCGTCAGTTCGTCCGTCAGTCAATTCGTTCGTCCGTCCGTCAATTTGTTCGTCTTGAACACTATTTAAACTTGCTTTTGGTTGTTCGTTCTGCAGTAGGACGTTTCCGCTGACCGAGTTTCTTGACTGTATTGTGCCGTGGAGTTCATAATGCCTTTGTTCGTTTGTCTCTTCTTTCGTCCGTCTGTTCGTTCGTCCCTTCTTCTGTTCGTCTGTTTGTTTGTTCGTTCTTCCGTCTACAGTTTCCGCTAGTGGCTGACAGTTTGTTCATTTAATACAGGTTAATGTACCAAAGTTTAGTTTTCGGCTACTTTTCTGGCTACAGTTACCGCTAGCGGCTGAAAATTTGTCAAATTAAAGTAACGTTGCTATTCAAAATCAACGAAAATTTTGTACAATTGTTCGTACAATAAACTTTACCAATTAAAAATCTGTGTTCCTTATGGCAATTGCCGAAATTTCAATGTCAGATGTGGTCTGGTAAAATAGATGTTTGTAGATACAAAATGCTCGTTTTATTATTGTTTTGCATATCTCTTCATATGACACATGGACACTAAAATGGTGTTAGTGTGTCGTATGAATAGATATATTCGCGGGAATTAATTGTGGCCACAAATAAATAAAAACGAGCATTTTGTATCTACAAACATCTATGTAATCATACCACACATAGCGTTGAAATTTTGGCTATTGCTATAAGGAACACTGATTATTAAGGTGTTAACTTTATTTTACACAATCTTCACGAAATTTTTGTTGATTTTGAACGTTATAGAGACTTTAATGGAAATAGTTCACCGTGTTCTGTTTCTGGCTACCTTTTGGCTACAGTAGCCGCTTGCAGCTCTGGTAGCCAGTACCGTCTATAGGTTTTGGCTATTCAGCCGCAACCTAGCCGCTACTGGCTGACTTTCGCTACCTCCAGGATACCCATTTCGGCTACGTTTTCATTTCTGTAAGGGTGTCTTTAATGTATCTTATTTATATGTGACAACGTGCTTATTATTTTTTTTAAATGTATCTAATAATTTTACCTGTATTATTTAGCATAGAACGCATATATAAAATAATATATGGTAAATAAAACGAATTAAAAGGTTAATCAGTTCATATTATTGTATTCAACGGGTTTTTAAGGCAGTAGCCTGAGGTGCCTGTGTATTGAGCTGATAAGATTGGGATCACCACAGCAGGTTGCTAATACACAGTGTAGACTTCACCTGTTTTGTGTAAATTTGGGAATATCATTATGTTAGTGGTGTGTAACCTATATTTATTAAAGTAATTTTTGTGAGAAAAATTACATATGGTGTCGAGTAAAGATGAAGTATAAAACAAAACAATAGTTCCCATCACACAAATATGATGCAAAATAATAATTTTTACAAAGATTTATGTAGATTTGGGTAGATTTGGGTAGATTTGGGTAGATTTAGGTAATTCGTGTTGCCCCGGAAAACACTGCATCCGGATAATACTCGCTCAACACGACGTTTGGAACGTAAATGAAAACAAGTTTATAATCAGAGATCACGCCAATTTACTTCAAACCGGCATTGCTCGAAAGCCAAATGAAAGCCTAGGGCTCGAAATGGAGAATAAAATAGTATGCAATTTACATAATAAACAATAATACTTGACCTTTTAGAATAGATATAATTATGTAACAATACCGTGCATAAAATTAACATTTTTACTGAAATCTAATAGAAAACTTCCTCGTCTCTTATATGAATTCAGTATTATTAATGTGTTCGTCTTAGTGCAGTTGGCATTCGGCTTACTTCATGATAGCTGCTGCCTTGTGCTTAGTCATTTCGCTTAGTAAAACTTACAATAAATATGCATTTTCACGCATAACTTAGTATTAAAATGACGATAGTTCAGCAACAAGAAGATAGGCACATGGACTTTTTAACAGAAATGATTCATTTGTCATTTACTCGCACGAATACATGATTTGCATACATAGAGTAAACATTAAAACAAAGTATGCAAGTAATGTAACACTAACTGATAAAAAAATCATAAACACGCAAGGAAGACGCAGTTATTTTAAAACAAATAAAACAAAGCAAAATGCAATTGTCATTTAGCAACATGCATGTAATCGCGGGTATTGCCAATTGTAATACTAGTATATCAACATGGTGTTGTCATGAAGTAAACTACAATTGTCATTAAGCAAAATGAAAGTGTAATTTAGCAGCATGCATGCACTGGCGGATATTCCCTTCCATATCTCTGGCTAGAATATTATGAATGGGCCCGTGGACTGTTGGATAAGTGTTCGTTATTTTTTATCAAGCATGAATGTATCTAAAAATATCTGTGTGACTTGCAAATAACAGGTCCCTATGTCCCTATGTCCAAGACCAAAGTTCAAGGTCATAGGTCAAATGCATTTAATCTACACATATCACTTTGTTTGCAGCAACAGCTTATGCAGCCGTAATACATGTATATTCTCAAATTAGATTGCATGATTTTCCAGTGTTGTTAGACAGAGCGACTTGCACATAAAGAAATGCCCTTTGAAAGGTTGAAGTCAGGGTATTGTCTGGATCATAACCTTGTTATTGAAGCATGGATGGATTTAAAAATGACAGAAATAAGATTAATACAGAGTGTAAAACCAAACAACAATGTCCATCAATAAAAGTCAAGTTTTTTTTATGAGAGGTCAATGAGTGTTCAAAATTATTAAAAGCAATATGCTTCTCTGCATATGAAGGTCACTAAAGCGTAGTATTGAAATAAATAGCAAAAACATTTAATACATCTCCCTTTACAAATGCAAGGGTTAAGATTTAATATGTTTATGTTTCCTGATAAAAATGAAGTTAAATAAATTAAGAATAAGACTAAACTACATATCTTTTCCAGAATTTTCAGAACACGAACCAACATTGTTATGTTAACAAACTCAGTCACTATCAAACATCATTGTAAGGGCTCCCCCCAGAATAAAATAATTAATAGCCAGCCACATAACGGGGGTTTAATAAGACACAGAGTTTATTTCTTGCTGTGCAGAACAAAAAAGTGTTTCAGCTTTATCACATTATAGACTACTTTGTTTCTTGTCTCAAAAGAACTGTAACTTCATGTTGACCTCATAAACTTATCTTTGGATGGAGGGGCATTATAAGAGCCCTATTTGGAGAGGTACATTTTGTTGATTCCTTTTGTGAATAGTTCTGTACATAGCTGTTACAACGGTTGCTTTCATTTTTTTGCATGCGTTACGACCAAGTCGTTTGAACTGTATGAAGATAAGATTGGGTATCACTTCAAACCACTTCTATTATCGCTATAACTACATATCAAAACAAAAGCATATCAAACGCATGGTAGTGTGTATATAGTAACCTAACAAATCAAACATACGGCAGTGTGTACCGTAGGTTTCCACGTATAGCGCGCAGTGTTTTACCTCCAAAATTCAAATTAAAAAGCTGGTGCGCGCTATACATTGATACAACGCCATCCTGGCTGCTAGATTGGTAAAAAATATGTTGTGTAATCGTAAATAATCAAAATAGCCGCCATGTTTTTTTCCAGAAAACTACCACCCTATAATCGTACAGACTGAGGGGCCATTGTCGAAACAACTGGTAGATATGAATGCGGTAGAAGAAGTTTTGGTAAAAAATAAATATGTTTGAATAAACTTGCGGACATTTCTTTTTTTGTGTTTACACTTCTTAATTGATGAATTCCGATGGGGATTGTTGTCGACATTCCGGAGAGCAGGCAAGGGTAGGTGCGAACGAGGTCTTTTTTGCATGTACGGTATGTGTGAAAGGGGGTCATTTTTCACTTCGTAATTGGCAGATGTTATTGAGTAATATGTGCCACGACTTGTTAAGACGCTAATTGACATTTGAGACACTAATTGACACTTGAGAACGTGAAGATATGCAAATGCATTTTGTGTGTATAAATATTGAATGTTGAACAGTGGTGTACCTCAACAACTCTATCCCCGTCTCCCATGCCACATTCAAATTTACCGGTAATGCCCATGCTTTCCCCGAGGAAAAAACACACAATGTACACTATTCTTATTTTCTCACGTTTTCACAAAATGCACGTGGACTGTTAATCTTTTGCTAGAAAATTACAAAATTGTAAAAAAAAGTATAGTGCTATGCAACCCATGCTCCTAATCATAATGACGCTTCCTATTTTGAATGCTTAATTAAGCTTTCCAATGCCCCTGATTATTGGATTGTGCAATAGTAAAATGGCGGCCATTTTCAGTCCGATTAGGTGGTTTTATTGTCTTTAAATATTTTTTTTCTCCATTTTTGCATTTAAAAAAAGCCTGCGCGCTATACACGGGTGCGCGCTATACGTGGAAACCTACGGTATATAGTAAACTAACATATGTGTACTGCAGTGTAAACTAACATATCAAACGCAATGCAGTGAGTATATATTAACCTAACACATCAAACACACGGCAGTGTGTATATAGTAACCTAACATATCAAACACACGGCAGTGTGTATATAGTAACCTAACATATCAAACGTACGGCAGTGTGTATATAGTAACCTAACATATGTGTACTGCAGTGTAACCTAACATATCAAAGGCAATGCAGTGAGTATATATTAACCTAACATATCAAACGCACGGCAGTGTGTATATAGTAACCTAACATATCAAAAACACGGCAGTGTGTATATAGTAACCTTACATATCAAACACACTGCTGTGTGTATATAGTAACCTAACATATCAAACGCACGGCAGTGTGTATATAGTAACCTAACATATCAAACGCACGGCAGTGTGTATATAGTAACCTAACATATCAAACACAATGCAGTGTGTATATTGTAACCTAACATATCAAACGCACAGCAGTGAGTAAATAGTAACCTAACATATCAAACGCACAGCATTGTGTATATAGTAACCTAACTTATCAAACACACGGCAGTGAGAATATAGTAACCTAACATATCAAAAGCGCTTCAGTGTGTATATAGTAACCTAACATATCAAACGCACGGCAGTGAGTATATAGTAACCTAACATATCAAAAGCGCTTCAGTGTGTATATAGTAACCTAACATATCAAACGCACGGCAATGAGTATATAGTAACCTAACATATCAAACACACGGCAGTGTGTATATAGTAACCTAACATATCAAACGCGCGGCAGTGTGTGTATTGTAACCTAACATATCAAACACACTGCAGTGTGTATATAGTAACCTAACATATCAAACGTACCGCAGTGTGTTTATAGTAACCTAACATATCAAACGTGCGGCAGTGGTTATATAGTAACCTAACATATCAAACGTTCAGCAATATGTATATAGTAACCTAACATATCAAACACACGGCAGGGAGTTTATAGTAACCTAACATATCAAACGCACTGCAATGTGTATATAGTAACCTAACATATCAAACGCATGGCAGCGTGTATATAGTAACCTAACATATCAAACGCACGGCAGTGAGTATATAGTAACCTAACATATCAAATGCACGACGGTGTGTATATAGTAACCTAACATATCAAACACACGGCAGTGTGTATATAGTAACCTAACATATCAAACACACGGCAGTGTGTATAAAGTAACCTAACATATCAAACGCATGGCAGTGTTTATATAGTAACCTAACATATCAAACACACGGCAGTGTGTATATAGTAACCTTACATATCAAACACACGGCAGTGTGTATATAGTAACCTAACATATCAAACACACGGCAGTTTTTATAGTAACCTTACATATCAAACACACGGCAGTTTTTAAAGTAACCTAACATATCAAACGCATGGCAGTGTTTATATAGTAACCTAACATATCAAACGCACGGTAGTGTGTATAAAGTAACCTTACATATCAAACGCATGGCAGTGTTTATATAGTAACCTAACATATCAAACACACGGCAGTTTTTATAGTAACCTTACATATCAAACGCACGGTAGTGTGTATATATAGTTACCTAACATATCAAACGCACGGCAGTGTGTATATAATAACCTAACATATCAAACGCAGGGCAGTGTGCATATAGTAACCTAAAATATGAAATGCACAGCACTGTGTATATAATATTTTAACATATCAAACGCACGGCAGTGTGTATACCTTAGTTTGGGTCAAAATCTGGTTTACACCAAAGTGAGCTCCCAGGGTAACAACGCATTAACATCGATGTTAATCAACATAGCCGTCTGTATGACTTATTAATTAATGAGTTCAATCTTTCTCTGATATTTATTTGTATAGATCTATTGATTAATTATCTTATTGTGTATTTTTATAATGTTTATGTGATATAAATACTTATTTTTTTTGTAAAGCAAATTTTTAATCAGAATATTGTGTTTGTTGCCGTATAATAATCCAATAGTCTGACAGCATATGCATGTGTTGATGACATCATATAATTATGCCCCCCTTCGAAGAAGAGGGGGTATATTGCTTTGCTCATGTTGGTCTGTCTGTCGGTCTGTCGGTCCGTCCACCAGGTGGTTGTCAGATGATAACTTAAAAACGCTTGGGCCTAGGATCATGAAACTTCATAGGTACATTGATCATGACTCGCAGATGACCCCTATTGATTTTGAGGTCACTAGGTCAAAGGTAAAGGTCACGGTGACCCGAAATAGTAAAATGGTTTTTGGATGATAACTCAAGAATGCATACGCGGCCAACAGGCGAACTCTGAACAATATAACTGAAGCAACTGGTCTGTAATCCTAAATTTATAATTATCAGTCCAATGAAACATCATCCTTTGAGTAAAATAAAGTGGATCAGTAAAAACAGGCGAACTCTGAACAATATAACTGAAGCAACTGGTCTGTAATCCTAAATTTATAATTATCAGTCCAATGAAACATCATCCTTTGAGTAAAATAAAGTGGATCAGTAAAAATATTATCAAAATATAATTTTTTGTTTATGTTGTATATTAAATATTGTGTTAATGTTTAATTTTTTTGATTAATATAAATATAAGCAGGACAGGGGAGGTAATACACTATTATATCTTTCTTATATACAGGGGAAACAAATGCTATAAGTTAAAATTTCATGTTTAATGAATAGAGGATATCACCCCCCCCAATTTTTTTTAAGCATCATGTAATAAATTACCCCACCCCACATTAAACCCCCCTCTCACCCCCCTACCCCCACCCACCTACACCCCACCCCCCCTAACCCCCCACCCCCCACACCCCCATTTTTTTTAAACATCTAATAAATAACCCCACCCCACATTATACCCCTCTCTCATTCCCCCCTACTCCCCCCCCCAACCCCATTTTTTTAAACATCTAATAAATTACCACACCCCACATTATACCCCCCTCTCACTCCCCCTATCCCCCCCCCTACCCCCCCCCACCCCCCCTACCCCCCCGCCATTTTTTTTAAACATCTAATAAATTACCCCACCCCACATTAATACCCCCTCTCATCCCCTACCCCCCCTACTCCCCCCACCCCCCGATGTTTTGTTGTTTTATTTAAACATCTTATATACCACACCCCACATTATATCCCCCTCTCACCCCCTACCCCCACCCTCCCCTACCCCCCCACCCCCCTCAACATTTTTTTTTAAACATGTAATAAATTACCCCCACCCCACATTATTACCACCACCCCCCCTACCCCCCCACCCCCAACTCCCCCTATTTTTTTAAACATCTTATATTTACCACACCGCACATTATATCCCCTCTCACCCCCCCCCCCCTACCCCTCACCCCCCCACCCTTCCCTCATTTTTTTTTTTAAACATCTAATAAATTTCCACACCCCACATTATACCCCCCTCTCACTCCCCCCCACACCCCCCTATCCCCCCACCCCACCCCCCCTCATTTTTTTTAAACATCTAATAAAATTACCACACCCCACATTATACCCCCTCTCACTACCCCCTACCACGCCCCCTACCCCCCCTACCCCCCCTATCCCCCCCCCCCCCCCCCCCACCCCCCCTAATTTTTTTTTTAACATCTAATAAATTACCCCACCCCACATTATTAACCCCTCTCACTCCACACCCCTCCCCTTCCCCTCCAATTTTTTTTTTTAAACATCTTATAAATTACCACACCCCACATTATACCCCCTTTCACCCCCCCTACCCCCCCACCCCCCCTACTCCCCCACCCCCCCACCCCCCCCCCCCCAATTTTTTTTTTAAACATCAAATTAATTACCAAACCCCACATTATACCTCCCTCTCACTCCCCCCTACCCCCCCCCACCCCGCCACCACCCCCATTTTTTATAAACATCTAATAAATTACCCCACCCCACATTATTACCCCCTCTCACCCCGAACCCCACCCCCCCCCCCCCCCCCCACCAATTTTTATGCCCCCCTTGGAAGAAGAGGGGGTATATTGCTTTGCATATGTTGGTCTGTCGGTCCGTCAGTCTGTCGGTCGGTCCGTCCACCAGGTGGTTTCCGTATGATAACTCAAGAACGCTTGGGCCTAGGATCATGAAACTTCATAGGTACATTGATCATGATTCGCAGATGACCCCTATCGATTTTCAGGTCACTAGGTCAAAGGTCAAGGTCACAGTGACCCGAAATAGTAAAATGGTTTCCGGATGATTACTCAAGAACGCTTAGGCTTAGGATCATGAAACTTGATAGGAAGATTGATCATGACTCGCAGATGACCCCTATTGATTGTCAGGTCACTAGGTCAAAGGTCAAGGTCACAGTGACCCGAAATAGTAAAATGGTTTCCGGATGATAACTCAAGAACGCTTATGCCTAGGATCATGAAACTTTGTAGGTAGATTGACAATGGCTGGCAGATGACCTCTATTGATTGTCAGGTCACTAGGTCAAAGGTCAAGGTCATGGTGACCCGAAATAGTAAAATGGTTTTCGGATGATAACTCAAGAACGCTTATGCCTAGGATCATGAAACTTGATAGGTAGATTGATCATGACTCGCAGTTGACCCCTATTGATTTTCAGGTCACTATATCAAAGGTCAAGGTCACGGTGACCTGAAATAGTAAAATGGTTTCCGGATGATAACTCAAGAACGCTAATGGCTAGATCATGAAACTTCATAAATACATTGATCATGACTCGCAGATGACCCCTATTGATTTTGAGGTCACTAGGTCCAAGGTCAAGGTCATGGTGACCCGAAATAATAAAATGGTTTCCGGATGATAACTCAAGAACGCTTATGCCTAGGATCATGAAACTTCATAGGTACATTGATCATGACTCGCAGATGACCCCTA
The DNA here is from genome assembly GCF_020536995.1 of Dreissena polymorpha. Lineage (NCBI taxonomy): Eukaryota > Metazoa > Mollusca > Bivalvia > Myida > Dreissenidae > Dreissena > Dreissena polymorpha. The sequence goes on along the minus strand of NC_068355.1, from coordinate 187,468,096 downwards.
TCGATTTTGAGGTCACTAGGTCAAAGGTCAAGTTCACGGTGACCAGTAATAGTAAAATGGTTTCCGGATGATAACTAAAGAACGCTTATTCCTAGGATCATGAAACTTGATAGGTAGATTGATCATGACTCGCAGATGACCCCTATTAATTTTCAGGTCACTAGGTCAAAGGTCAAGGTCACAGTGACAAAAGCATACTCACACAATGGCTGTCACTACAATGGAGAGCCCATATGGGGGGCATGCATGTTTTACAAACAGCCCTTGTTTTTTAAAATCTTATAAATTACCACACCCCACATTATACCCCCCTCTCACCCCCCTACCCCCCCCCACCCCCCCCCCAGCCCCCCCCCCCCCAATTTTTTTTTAAACATCTAATAAATTACAACACCCCACATTATACCCCTCTCTCACTCCTCCCTACCCCCCCCCACCCCCAACCCCAGTGTTTTTTTAAACCTCTTATAAATAACCACACCCCACATTATTACCCCCTCTCACCCCCCCACCCCCCTACCCCCCACACCCCCCTAATTTTTTTTTTTTTAAACATCTTATAAATTACCACTTCTCACATTATACCCCCCTCTCACTCCCCCTTGATAATACTGGCAGATGACCCCTATTGATTTTCAGGTCACTAGGTCAAAGGTCAAGGTCACAGTGACTCGAAATAGTACAATGGTTTCCGGATGATAACTTACATTAGGTCAAAGGTCAAGGTCACAGTGACAAAAAAGGTATTCACACAATGGCTGCCACTACAACTGACAGCCCATATGGGGGGCATGCATGTTTTACAAACAGCCCTTGTTTTAATTTATCTTCATGGTTTAAATAAAACAAGTGTAATCCTACTTGCTATACTTTCAACTAATATCAAAAGAGGTTTGTTGGTGTTATTTGTACAAACTTTGTATGTCCCCCACCATTAAAGTGGGTGACTTATTGCTTTTACCCTGTCTGTTGGTTTGTTTGTGTGTTTGTTTGTGTGTTTGCGTCAAACTTTAACATTTGCCATAACTTTTTGCAATATTGAAGATAGCAACTTGAAATTTGGCATGCATGTGTATCTTATAGAGCTGCACATTGTGAGTGGTGAAAGATCAAGGTCATCCTTCAAGGTCAAATGCCAAATATATAGCTTCAAAGCGGCGCAGAAGGGTACATAGTGTTTCTGACAAACATATTTCTTGTTATCATATGAACTCTGAAGGAGACATAAAGAAAACACTTTGTCCACTGCAATAAGATAGATTTTCTAATTATTTGGTAGAAGTTACAAACATGGTTTGAAAGAGTATAAAGTGCAAGAACCAGGCCCCTAGGTCCAAGGTTAAGTTCACTGTTCAAGATCATATGTAAAATATAAGAAACCAATCCATAAAACTTTGTCCTTAAGAGGGACCTTTTCAAAGATTTGTGCATGTACGGCATTGATATTTGTCATTAAATGCTTTATATTGATAAATGTAAACATTTGATCTAAAAAGCTCTAGTTAAAAATATTATCGAAAGAAAAAAGTACTTCTCAAATCGGCTCGAATCACTGACCCCTGGAGTAAACGTATATCGCTTAGACCACTCTGCCGTCCGTGCTCATACTATATATAAAGATTGATTTATTCCAAACTTTATATGAGCAGTCCTTGTAGTTTCACAAAATATAACGACAGCAGCAGAACTCCACAAATTATTCAATTGTTTTGCGTTGCAACGCTTTATAATGTTCACGTTTTTAAATCGTCAAAGATGCATTTCATGGATATTTTAGAGCACAGTAAATGTTCAGTATTACTGTTTCCTCACACATATCATAACTACAACGAAAATTTGTGAAACTGAAACATTTTTTTTTAATTTAGTAAATTAAACGAAACGTGAAAAGGTCCCTTTAAATAAGTTTGGCTAGCATAGGCATAATTTTACATTCTTTATAAGTAGTGACTATATTGTATTGTTTAAAAGGTATTCTTTATAAGGCCCATGCCAAAGCCACAATTTAAGTTCAAACGTCATAACATAGCCCATCTGGAATTAGTTTTAAATGAAATGTAACATTCTTGTTAACCTGGGCAGTCATTTGTACTATATGTATTCTGTGCTTTAAGTCAGTTTAAATTAGCATTTTATTGAATGCACTTCTTACAATTTCATTCCAGTAGGTTTAAAGTAAACTGACACTGTACATGTTCTCACGTGACAGTTTACATCATGACGTAGTGAGGCTGGTTACTAGTCCCACAAAACTGTGCAGCAAAGAGATTTTAGAATTATACGTTGGACAAGTTCAAATAATATTTTCTGAGTCATGTTATAAGTGGTAATTGTTGATCAAATATAAATAGTATATAATATATATGTATGTATCATATGTTTTTATACTGATGCAGATTTGTTTGTAATTATAGTGTCAGAAAGTGACTTTGTTAAAACTAGTTAATCTACAAAATGGCAACAAGTTCTCAGTCTTCAGTTGAGCCCGGTTCTAATGAAGTGAAGGACTATATTTGTAATGCCTGTGAAGACCAGAATACTGTTGAGACCAGTGCTGACTTCTATTGTAAACAGTGTGAACGATTTTATTGTGGAAACTGTATTCATCTGCATGGTAAATTGTTCGCAAAACATAATTCTATTGGAAGGGTTGATATAGATAAATGGCCAGTTTCAAAAAAGGTGGTGGATTTTCTACAAACTTGTGATGTTCATAAGGAACATAAAATTGACCAATTCTGCAAACTGCACAAACAGCTGTGCTGCCCTCAGTGTGTATCTGATCAACACAGGTAATAATATTGTCACTCTTCAGTTGTTTAGTTATCATTATAATATGATTACAACAATAGGAAACTATTTTTAAATGAAATGTTGAAACTCATCATTTTAAACAGTGAAAAAAAGCAAGAAGTATTAATAACCTTAACATTTTTCTGTGCAATGATGTGCTTTACGTTCATTTGTTGTCATTATGATCCCGTTAAACACTTTACAATTGGATGACTCGTGATCATAAGAATAAGAAAAAAGAATAAAAAATGTCTACTTGTGGCTCATGGGCCAATTGGAAAATATTAATTTTCTGATTGCTCATCAATGAAAATGTATGATTTACCAAAGCAAACAAATATCCTTTATTTGTGTTATCATTGTCAACCGATTGTAGGACATAAGCCCCCCAGGACAAAACCCCCCCAATGAAAAAATGAACATTTGGACAATTGCCCCCCAGTAGTAATAACAGGTAGGATATAAGCCCCCCAGTGCTTATTTTGCATTTGGATATTTGCCCCCCAGTGCTTATTTTAGGAGTGGACATTTGCCCCCCAGTGCTAATATCATATGTTGTTTCCAATTTAGACTAGTATATCTCTGTATTTGGATTCAGTATTATTCCATATCTCATAAATATATAATATCATAGAAACTTGGATCATTATAATTCGAAATAAAAAAGGTCCAGAAACTCACTTTAATTGCCTAATCTTAGGTAAAACAAACATCTTAAAGAATTTGAATTGTTTTTTAATTAATCAATCAAAAGGATTATCAGCTTGTTAAAGGTGTTACATGTGGCTTTGATCATATACTTGTTAATGAAAATTAAAGGCTTCTGTATTTAATAAATCAAAAGGATTAAAAGGTGGTGATAATTGGACATGATTATCTGCTCAATCGAGTAATGTCGTTTAAAATTAGGCACTGGGGGGAAAAGGTCCACTTCTAAAATAAGCACTGGGGGGCATATGTCCAGATGCAAAATCAGCACTGGGGGGCTTATATCCTACCTGTCATTTCTTCTGGGGGGCAATTGTCCAAATGTTCATTTTTTCATTGGGGGGGTTTTGTCCTGGGGGGCTTATGTCTGGATCCCTTTGTTGAACCAGTCAATAAGAACAATTTTGTGCCTATGAATGGATTTTACAATATTTTGCTATCTAAGGGCAATTATATAAACAATTCTTCAGGATATTACAAAAACAACATGAATTGAAATTTAAATTGCAATTAGCTCAACTGAACTTAAAACCTTGATGTTTCGAACTTTAAACAGTGTCTTATATATATACATGTTTATTTCGCTACAAGTTTTACTTACGGGGACTATAGGTTTACCCTACAGATCTTTATCTTTATGTCTGTATGTCCCTCTTTTTGTCCATCAGTCTGTATGTCGGCTGAAGTAGATCCTGCAATGTCTCGGAAAGTAACTGAAGATACTTGCAAAAAAAGTATGTTTTCCCAAATAACACCTAAAAATTCCGAATGGAAAGTTTTCCAAAAAAATAATTTTTGTAGATCTCAACATTTTGTTTATCTTCCATGGAGCTGTGTACGTTAAACATTAACGAATATAATACTGACAACACTTTTATTCTCAATTTTGAAGCATTTTTCAGCACAAATGGACAAGTTATTTTTATTCATATACTCATTAGTACCCATCTCAGTATAGCTTTTGTTGTTTAGATTTAATTTTTACAAATCCTGTATTTAATTCAATTAATAACACACAAATTATTTAAAATAAAAATTAAAAGTAACTCTGCTCAGGTATAAAAACCTAGGCCATTTGTTTAACAGCAACCCTTCCACTCCTATGGATACATTAGGTATATGGTTCAACATTTTAAACATCAAAAAGGGCTTAGCACAAAAAAAGTCACATTAATATAACATGTTTAACTACCACGGAAATAATGAAAGCCGTGACAGTTCATACAAATTGAACTAGAAGTATTTTCATATAAAATGGGATGACAGGATAATTGACCAAGAGAATTAGTATAAAAAGCAGGTTACAGGTTTGCCATTACTCTGTATGTTAATCCCTGCCTCTGGCCATTCATCTGTACATATGGACAAAGTGAAATTACTCAATAATAGTCACAAAGTATCTTACAGGTTACAGGTTTGTCATTACTCTGTATGTTAATTCCTGCCTCTGACCATCCATCTGTACATATGGACAAAGTGAAATTACTCAATAATAGTAACAAAGTATCTTACAGGTTATAGGTTTGCCATTACTCTGTATATTAATCTCTTCCTCTGACCATCCATCTGTACATATGGACAAAGTGAAATTACTCAATAATAGTCACAAAGTATCTTACAGGTTACAGGTTTGCCAATACTCTGTATGTTAATCCCTTCCTCTGGTCAACCATCTGTACATTATGAACAAAGTGAAATTACTCAATAATAGTCACAAAGTATCTTACAGGTTACAGGTTTGCCATTACTCTGTATGTTAATCCCTTCCTCTGACCATCCATCTGTACATATGAACAAAGTGAAATTTCTCAATAATAGTCACAAAGTATCTTACAGGTTATAGGTTTGCCATTACTCTGTATGTTAATCCCTGCCTCTGACCATCCATCTGTACATATGGACAAAGTGAAATTACTCAATAATAGTAACAAAGTATCTTACAGGTCATAGGTTTGCCATTACTCTGTATGTTAATCCCTGCCTCTGGTCAACCATCTGTACATATGGACAAAGTGAAATTACTCAATAATAGTAACAAAGTATCTTACAGGTTACAGGTTTGCCATTACTCTGCATGTTAATCCCTGCCTCTGACCATCCATCTGTACATATGGACAAAGTGAAATTACTCAATAATAGTAACAAAGTATCTTACAGGTTACAGGTTTGCCAATACTCTGTATATTAATCTCTGCCTCTGACCATCCATCTGTACATACAGTACAGCCAAAGCGGAACAAACGTATTTCGCGATCCGCGGCGGCAAGGCGAAACGAGTCGATGCCGCGTCAGTCGTTGAAGCCGCGTCAGTATGCGGCGGCAAGTCGCATTTCGCCGCGAAACTACGCATCTGTCCGCCGAGGCATGCCGCGGTCTGCGACATGATGCCGAGTCGATGCGATCATGAATATATTTTTTTTTAATTATTAGTTACATGTAGTTAACAAATTTTGAAAGAACAATTATAATAATAATTAAAATCATAATAAATTTATTGTGCGCGGATTGTATTAGCATATACATGTAAGCATAGTTAATGTGTCTGGCCAATTATTAAGTTTGTTTCCCGCCCGTAGCGTATGTATTTCACACATAAACAAGGTCACGTAATTATGTTTTCGCACATACAAGTGGTCAAGGCTCCAGCATATGGTGGATTTATAAATTAATTGCATGTTGATTCCGCTATTATATTTTAGCTGAGAAAATTAGCAGTTTGAAGCCACATCAATAATCAAGACGGTGACGACGTATTTGTAGTTTTGTTAATTATCAGCTTATTATAACTATTGTTTGAATATGCGTATATAAACACGTTTTATTTTGTTCATATTATACAGTTAATATCGCTACTAATTACCCGATAATCCTGTATATTCCAGTTTTAAAGCAAATGCTGGTAAATATTTACTATACACAAACATTCTCGATATTTCCTTAAGTATCAAATACATTTTGGCATTTGTTACTATTTATAGAGATGATGAAATAACGTCTAATCGGGGCGCTTTTTTTCTCCACTGAACACGCGATTTACGCCTGACGTGATGTTCATGTATTTATACAACACAAAATACACACAAACTTTCCAAACGACGTTCTACATGTCTGCATAATTTTCGTGCGCTTTTTATGAAACAAAGGATATTTTAGCACTGTTTATTTGACGCTAGATTTTGCCAAAGGACGCGTTAGCATTAAAATTCGGAAGTGTGTTTAGGATTACAAATTTAATAATGATAATCGAACGAAACATAAACAGTTGCGCGTAATTAATTCTACGCTACACATACATGTATGTACATGTAGGTGGATATCTTTTCACTCGATCCGCCGCGTACGTATGCGGCGGATTTGCGTACGTATGCGGCGGATTTACTCCGCGAAAGTACGCGAGGTTAATACAGACTCGGCGTCGTTGCGCGGATCGATTCCGAGTGCCACGGCGATACGCCGCTTGTGAACACACGATTCGGCCGCCGCGGACTAATAATCTGGCCGTGGCGTAGCCGCGGATTATGTTTGTGCCGCTTTGGCTGTACTGTATGAACAAAGTGAAATTACTCAATAATAGTCATGAGGTATCGTCTTGAAACTTTTTTCCAGCTATCAAAGCATGAATAATTTGACAGTGGTTTAATGCGTGTTTATTTTTTCTGCAGTTTTTTTTATTTACGTACCACCACTCCAGTATCAGGTAGAATTTACAACCTGAAGTGCGTTTTATGTAAACAGGGCATACAATACAGCATTTCCTTGGAACATGAATAGCCTATTGGTATTGGGCTCATCTCTCTAACCTAACTTGCAGGTATAGCAGGTTAAAGCTCCAAAATGTTGACTTGTTTTTATTTCTCCACTTAGAAATGAATTATATTTTGTTGAATTGTTTATGCACATTTGATGGTATATATAATAAAGCATGTAAGTTCCTTATTTTTATTTTATATATTTGTACTTATAATTATTACCTCATATACAATAAGATACCAGCTAATACAAAATAACAAATGATAATCATTCAACACAAAATATCTAGTCATTTCACGTGGGGCTTTAGTACCCATCTCTGTATAGCAGAATTGTTATGCCCCCAACTAGCAGCATATAGTTTTCGCACTGTCCATCGGTCGGTCAGTCTGTATGTCTGTCTGTCTGTCCTTCTGTCACGCTATTCGTGTCCGCTCTCTTATTCAAGTAGTTCTCATCGGACCTTCACCAAACTTGGTCAGAAGTTGTCTAGATAATTTCTAGGCCAAGTTCGAACATGGGTCATGCCTGGCCAAAAACTAGGTCATGCTAAGATCATATTTGAAAAAAAATCTTGTTACCATTATAAAATGTCCTTTTTGGTCAAAACATTTGTTGTAATGATATCTTGGCCAAAGCGGAAAATAAGAATATACCAAGAAATTAAATATTTATGTTTCACAAAGTACTTTTAATATTCATGAATCCACCTTTTCATAATATATTAGTCCATTTGGGCCTCAGGTAAGTGCCCTAGGGCCCATGGTCCTCTTGTTTATGTTCCAGAACATAATATTAGCAAGTGCATGTTTGGTTTCTTTTTTTAATAAATAATTATTGATAGTAAAAGAAAATACATTATTTTACAGGAATTTTTTACTACACTTTTCATGTTACAATTTATTGTTTTGTTAAATGGCATCTTTAGTGATACCTGTCATGTTTCGTTGCTGAGAAAAAAGTTAATTTTATATATTTCTAGTTGAATATGAATATTATTTGCAAACTTTTTTATCCCCACGCTTTTTGGAAAAAAAGTGGCCCTTATGTGGTGATCTCCGCTGTCCTTTCTGGCCACTATCTCCTCCTACACTATTAGCACTAGAACCTTGAAACTTACACACATGGTAGGTATGAGCATATGTGCGACAGTGCACTGTTGGGAATTCTGATCTGACCCCTGGGTCAAAAGTTGTGTGGGTTGGGCTGGGCCCGGGTCAGAGATTTTCACTCATTTTGTTTAGGTTATTTTGCATTAATTTCTTCATTTCTACACTGAGTTACTTAAAATTGATACTGAAGATCTCTTATGACAATATGGTCAATCTCAACTATGCATGGCCCCAATACCAACCCTGGAGCGCCCCTGGGTCAAACATGCAGCATGGAGATATGCGTCGGCCTCTCCCTCGCCATTTCTAGTTACTTAAGACATTGGTCTGTGTATATTTGTTGAAAATGTGCAGTCCACTGTGTTCACTATTAAGTACACTTAACTGTGAAAAAAATTGTGTGTAATATAATCATAAACATCTCTCGTGTCTTTGAATTCATTAAAATTGGGAAATTAACATTTTGAATGTGAAAATAGTTAATGAAGAGTGATATGCTCTTGCTTTGCTGCCATTTAAACATTTTTTTGCAAATAATGAGAAGAAAAGTAAAATATATTTTTAACAAATTTTTAAAAAGTTGTCATTTTTCTTATGTAGAGTATAAAGTTAATTGCAAAATATTATTCATATAACCCAATTTAAAAACAATCATTGACACTAGGCTTGCTACTGTATGAAATTTCAATATCACATTTAAATAAACAATTTATTAGACCAATCTCTTGGATCCTCCTTTATAACAATTTATAATGGCGTATTTTCTTTGCCATGAATTAGATCATGTGACAACAACAAAAGCTAAATAATCACAATAGGTTAAATAACAACAAAACATATTTGGAGATAGAAGACCAGGTTTGCAGCTGACTTGTATTCCCTAAAAAAAAGTACCTGTATCTTATCAATTGGCAAATATTAGGGCACAAAACCACATAGTTAAATCTTCCGATTGTGAATTATAGGTTTTTATTAATTGCTTGGTATTAAAAGTAAAAATAAACTCCAATATTGATTTACATTCATTTTGGCTTGACATGTTCAGTGTAAGTGCTCATTTTATTAGCTCCACTGGCCACCCGTCTGTAGATCTGCCGTGGAATCATATGGATTTCTATGGAAATCGTTAGATGGAATTCCGTGGAGTATTGGCACTAACTTTCCATCCGATTCCATGCAATCAATGGAAAAGTGAAAAAAAAACAGAAGGGGGACTTGATATGGGATGGAATTCCATAAAATGCCGTGGAATTCCATAGAATTCCGTGGTATTCCATATAATGCCGTGGAATTCCATAGAATGCCGTGGAATTCCATAGAATGCCGTGGAATTCCATAGAACGCCGTGGAATTCCATAGAACGCCGTGGAATTCCATGGAATGCCGTGGAATTCCATAGAATGCCGTGGAATTCCATAGAATGCCGTGGAATTCCTTGAAAAGCTATGGAAATTAATAAAAAGCTGGAATAAAATAGAAAAAAAAACAGATTATAGATCAAAGGCATTTTATTGATTTTGAAAATGACAAATGTGAATGTAACTAAAGGTTTAATCATAGAAGTTAAACAAGTACAAGATCTGGCATCAATCATTAACCACACACATGCAGTCACAGTACATATTCAAAAATGAGTGGTTTTACATTTTCATAAAGTACCAACTCTCTTAACCACAAGCATGCATGCACACATTCAAAAACACATCCATAAACATGCACGCATATACAGGTGAGAAAATAAAAACTTATAAAAGGCACAATATAAAACATAGAAGTAGAATTTTACATTTCTCTAATGACAAGTATACTTCCTTTCTCACATATGTTCATAAACACACACAATTACATGCACACACACATCACGCACAATTGTTCTAGAATTTTTTCTCATAAATTTTAACGTTCAACAACTGTTCCTTATTAATTCTAGAACACTTTCAGTATGATAACAGAAGTTCAGTAAATTCTAGTTGATGTGTTCCAGTACAATTCTAGAAAAGTTCCGAAGGTTAACTTCAAATATTTTAGTCTGAAACCAACTTTCTAGGAAACAAATTCCCATGCAGACCGCCAGTATTCAAGTACTGAGCATATTTAATAATAATACATAACAAATTAACAACTGTTGTAAATTGGTTATTTATTATACTAAGCTCAGTACTGTTGAACACGGACTTAATTCAATTATCCAAGTTTCAAATTCCTAAATTAAAAAAAACAACAAATAAATTAAGACCAAAAACAAACACAAAATACAATTCACAAAATAAATAACTGGTCTTTTTTATACAAGAAGTAACCAAAATAAAACATGTCACCAGCCACAGACTGCCAGGCTTAACACAGAGGCTAGTTTTTAAAAATGTTTGTCCAAGTATTCCACTGCCATTTTCCTTTTCTTCTGAGAATATTGAACACCAGTCACTGCCTCCGGGTCCTTTTTGGTATGAGGTACATTGTATACTGCTCACATGTGCTCTACAGAATAAAAAATCATAAAAATGTCTAAAGCAAAGAGTTATTTACATTCAAACTATAACAAGAGATTGCAAAGCAATATGGTCCCCTAACTGTAAAACTTCACTATTTTAAGTTTGTTAAATATATTTGTTGCCATAGCAACCAGAATTCTTGCATTATAAACAACATGAAATGACGTGCAAAATGTCCTTATTGTCATCTGTTCATGTTTCAAGTTTCATGAAAAAATACTTAGAACTTTTAAAGTTATCCCAGGATCCAGAAAAGTGTAACTGACTTAGACCAATATATTGAATTCCAAAAAGACAAAATACTTTCAGGTGGTTAACATTAAATAACTTATCTAGCCGAGGGCATGACAATATTTACCATGAATTTGTGGCCCTGTAAGTCCTCTAGGTAAATGCGCTTGAAGAGCCGCTTTGCTGTTGGATTATTTCCCTGCCAAACTCTGCAGTATCTTCCATCAACTGGTCAATGGTAATTAAAGCACATAATGAAAATGTATAGGGAACGTAATTCATGAATTGTTTTAAATATTAAGTTGTTAAATGGTCTTTAGAAAGAGAACTAAAAACGAAGTGAATACATTGCAAAGCACTAAGCATAACTTAATTTGTTGGTATGATTAGTATAAATTTATTATTGCTATAATTAGAATGATGTGTAATTCTATTGGTATGAAAATGCACACTCAGATACCTAAAAACCAATTCCATTGGTTTAATTTTTTATTTACAAGCAAATACGTTGAATTGATATCCCCCACCAACATGCTTCTGGACACATAAGTATTATATTTGACACTCAAACATGCATTTTTTTAAAGATACAAAGGGCCATAACCCCGTTTTTAACAGATGGTGTACAATTCCATTTGGCGTGCATCATCCTTTTATCCATATATATACTCGAACCAGGTTTCAATGAAATCCGCCAAAGCACTTCCAGGATATGGCCTTGGACACACAAAAAGCATTTTTTCAAGATACAAAGGGCCATTACTCTGTTATTAACTAATGGTGTACAATGCCATTTGGCATGCATCATCCTTTTATCCATATACATACTCATACCAAGTTTCAGTGAAATCTGCCAAAGCACTTCCAAGATATGGCTACGGACGTATGGAAAGACAGACAGACGTAAGGATGGAAGGACGGACAGACAACGCCAAAACAATATCCCTCCGCCTATGGCGGGGGATAATAATAAACATTAACACCATTAATGAGCATTGAGTGCTCAACATGCACAGTAAAAAACTTCCTTAGCCTGCAGTTCTATAACATTGCATGATAAAATTCTGATACTACATTCAACGTTATTAATTTCTCCACATAGGTCTTATTACTTCCTTTTTCAACCTGCAAACTCCACTAAGTGAAAATTTGGGTGACAGCTGCTTTTAAACTAATATTTGCCATACTAAAACCTCAAATATCACATAAAAAGGTCTACAATAATGTCATAAGAAGATTAAATTTAAAGGAATATTTAGAAATAATAAAAATCACAAACCTTCAGCTGTTGTTCTATTCCTAGACAGACTGCTCAAACACTGTATGCATCACTCTTTAGCAATATTTCATGTCACTTTCCAAATGATATAAATACATAAGTATTTTAAGAAAGTGTTTTCAATGGAAAAACTAATGAACTCTTCTGTTTGTTAAATGTCTTTAACTTTATTTTAACAAGTTAAACCAGTACATTGTCCACCATGTTTCATGTTTCAATCTAACAGGTAAACTTTCTGTATTTGAATTCAGCCAATTAGAAAAGGCTGTTATATCTTATAACCAATAGATTTGCAGCAAACATACCCAACATCTGATGTACAACACATGCCTGGCTTATCAGATAGATTGTTATTTAACAACCTGGACTGGCTGAGTTTGATATTGAGAAAAAACAGTGTGTATACCACTTGGACAGGGTTAAGGAATTTAAACTTGTAGAAATTGCTTTGAAAGTAACAACTACTCCTACTTCTGCAGAACTACTACTTTAATTACTACAGCATCAACAACACCACCAACAACAACAACAGCAACAATAACAGCAGCAACAACAACAGCAGCAACAACAACAGCAGCAACAACAGCAGCAACAGCAGCAGCAACAACTGCTACTACAGCAACAACTACTACTACTGCTACCTCTATTGCTACTACTATTGCTACAGAAACTGTTAATGCTACTACTACTACTACTACCACCACAACCTCTACTGATATAAAAAACACTACTGCTACTACATCAATTACTACAACAACAACACCTACTACAACAACAACAACAACTACTACTACTAATACAGCAACTACATCTACAACTACTACTACTACTGCTGCTGCTGCTGTCGCTACTATGAATTCATTTGGCTATTTGTAAGTGTAAGGTGTTCTATATGTGTTCTTATTCCCCATAAGAACTTTTGTAGAACTAACTGGTTCTTAAAGCATTCTAGATGTGTTCTAGAACTACATTTTAAAACATTTTTTGAAATTTTTGACCATATTTGTCCTTGAAATGTTCTAAAAAGGTTATTGAAATTATTGGAACAGTTTCAGTCCTAAGCCATTTTCCACAAATGTTCTGGATTTATTCTAAAAAAACTGTTTTGGAACAATTCCAGAACATACGTTTTAGAACACAAATATGGAACAGTTCCAGAACTGTTCCAATTTCTAGAACAAATTTATATATATCTTTATTGCATTTTCTTTTAAATACAAAATACATGATGCAAATAAATTTATACATGTATTAAACTACAAATACATTTCAGACAACCAGCGAAAATTTTCTAAGTTATTTTCCATTGATTTCCATCCAAGAAAATGTATAAGTTATTTTCCATAACGATTTCCGTTGAAAAAAATGGCTAAGTCCAACTTTCCATGGTGTTTTCCATACATTCCGTGGAAATGCATGGAATTTTAGTCAAGATTCCGTGGAATTCCATAACAGCTTCAGATGGAAAATTGGCAAGTGGATGGAATTCCATCAAATTCCATGGATTTCCATCGATTTCCGTAGAATTCCATAATATTTTCTACGGAATTCCATAGAAAAGTGCTAATGACTATGGCAGATCTACAGACGGGCAATGGCCAGCGTGGCTTATGTCATGGTTAAGTGTCTGTCTTGCGTACTTCCGTGCGTTAACTTTTCCTTTAAACATCTTCTCCTAAACTACTCGTCCAATTCTGATGAAATTTCTCAGGAATGTTTCTGGGGTGAACCTCTTTTAAATTTGTTCAAATTATGCCCCTGGGGTCAAATTTGACCCTGCCCCGGGGGTCACAAAGATGAAAATTTCCTCCTCCATAACCATTGGGCCTAGGGCTATCAAGTTTGGTATGTAGAGACATCTAAATGTCCTCTTCCAAATGTGTTCAAATTATGCCCCTTGGGTCAAATTTGATCCTGCCCGGGTGGTCACAAAATTAAACATAATTTTATTATGCTTATATAGGATCTATTTTGTGAAAACTTTACAAATCTTCTCGTCCACAACCATCGGGCCTAGAGCTATCAAATTTGGTATGTAAGGACATCTAATAGTCCTCTACCAAATTTGTTCAAATTTTATCCCTGGGGTCAAATTTGTCCCTGCCCGGGGGGTCACAATGTTGAGCATTATGTTTATATAAGGCCTATTTTGTGAAAACTTGAAAAATCTTCTTGTATATAACTATATGTAGTGTTTTTCCCAGGAGGGCAAAGGGGCATGGCGCATTACTTTCAAAAAGGGCATTTTAGCGCGCAGTTTAGGCAAAAAAGGGCAAAAACGTTCCCTGAATACCTGAATTACGGGGCAACATGTAATCGCATCTGAAGCAGTTGTGGAAAAAAATAACATAAACAAGCACATTAAATGGTAATTGATGTATTTAACTGACTATGATTAATATTTACCTTGCAATGTACAGTTCCATGCTGTTTCAATAAACTGTACAGCACCACAAACATAATAAAGCAATATATGCATATGAATCTGATTATACACAGATCCACTAACATATAAATGAAACCATGTTTGTCTTATCCCATTTTCTAACAATAATCTTGCCAGATGTTTAAAATAACATTGCTAGTAAATTGATTGCTAACAATATGCAAACACTCGTTTCCGTGATATACATCCACCAAGTAGATTACAAATAAATATATAATGTTGTTGCTATCTAAAACATTTTTATGCATCGTTGATTATCACAGACATTTCATTAATTCCTTCTTAATGTATATTCTCCATCGTTAGTTTGATCGTTTACGACTTTATTTGCCATTTTTGCCGAGTCGCAATTTAATTCTGTATAGTCCACCTTGTTGTTCAAATGTCAAATGATGTAAGCGACAGGTGCGCATGGCAACGTTAAATCGTATACGTGATTGGCATTTTGTTAAATTAGTATACGTCTCAGTAATTATTCCAATAATTAGATCTAATTATCTTAAAGACAAAAGCGATAAAGAATAAATTTGTTTGTTTTTTTAAATGTAATTATGCGTAAAAATATATGTTTTGATATAACTGAATAATGCATGCATTATGCACAATTGCCACGAGCATAACATCGAGTTTTTCATCAAAAGTCTCCGAAGTAAGTGCACTTGGTATAACATAGCCTCTGGCATTATCGATTGATACTGACACGGGGTTATTCACGCATGACTTATTCACAGCTTTGGAGCAGTCTTCCTATAAATCGAGCACTGTAATAGATTAAATCTGCTCAAATAATATAGTCGATTAGACGTTGACATCTCTCGAGTAAATCAAGCACAGTCGGAGCGTCACAGACAATCAAGGACACTAATTTTGTGGACCAAGTTAGATCGTAAGGCAATAAAGATGTTATCGATAAGGGCGCGTGGCGAAATTTGCCTTTGAAAAGAAGGGCGCGTGGCGAAATTTGCCTTTGAAAAGGGCAGCATGGCGATCCGGGAGGGCGGTGTGGCTTTTCGCCACGCTAAAATGGCCTGGGAAAAACACTACTGTATGGCATAGGGTTACCAAATTTGGTATGCAGTGACATGTAATAGTTCTCTTCTTAATTTGTTCAAATTATGCCCCTGGGGTCAAATTTGACCCTGCCCCGGGTGTCACAAAAGTGTACATGTGCTTAAATAGGGCCTATATTTAAGTATTTGCACATGCCAAGAATATTTTCAGCTTTTTTTCAGCAGTGTAGCGATACAGGGCCATCATGGCCCTCTTGTACTTGTTTGTTAACTTGCAGAAAATGCACTTTTGGAAAAAAATTGAATGAATTTGCCTTTCTTTTTGGAAATTTTCTGACTGCAATTTGGAATTTCGTTGTTTTTCTTCAATTGGGAAAGTATACTTTTTACAGGTACTTAATAAAGAAGAAAACTCGCTGGGTTGCATGTCATAAGCGGCTTATCACAGGCTAGAATATTTACACTCAGACTATATTTAGAAATAGAGGACCCTTTTCTATGAAGCAGGGTTATTTTGCTTTGCATCTGTTCTTTAGTCCGTTTGTCCATTGGTCCGTAGACCAATTGTGTTCCACAATACACTGTAACTCCAATATAACGCGGATGACGGGGTCCAAGCCACGCAACAGCTTTATAAACGGACAGCGTAATAAGTTTTGAGCTTATTTATTTAAGGGGCTATAAAAACAGGTAAAGTATAGCCTATAATATAGGTCCTGTGTATCGTCATGCTGTGTTGTCATCCGCAAATACATGCATATACCATAAAACGTTGTGTATAAGGCGCACTTCTTTACCCCCAAATTTTATTTTAAAAACTTGATACACGTTATGCACAACTACAGCCATGTCAAGACATTGTTTCCCTGTAAGTTACCCAGTTACGGTAACTCACATCATTTTGTTCCCTGTTTTTTTATCTGTAACTATATTAATTATTGTGTTATATTTACGATCTGAATATAGATGGACAAACGTTATAAAGTTAACATCAATATTTTCTATTTTTTCAGGTACGTAGAGAGCATTGAAATCAAATAAATTTGAAGAAGAAAATGAAAAACAAGGAAGCCATTTTCATTTAGATTTTATTGTTTTTTCCCACAATATTATTCCCTACTGTACTAGGGTTACACAATTTATTTGGGGGCACTTGTTGATTTACAATAGTATGTCGGCAAGGTCTTTCCTGATATATTTATGATTATTTTTCTAGATTTTTCTTGCTTTTCAAATGTGTTAATATAATTGATGTTGTGTTTGTTTACACGTTTTCATATGTCTTGTTAAGCTTGGGTTTGTGATTATCGAGCAATTTGCGTCACCTGTCAAGTTTTGTGTAGCTGGGCTATAATCAAAACATGCCAACCGGCAAACGGCTTCACACCTCCATTGTTTGTTTTATCGCCCGCCATGTCAGTAATGGTGTTAAGAAGTTTGAGTTGTTAAAGTCTCCTGTCAATTATAGACACTCGAAAAGAACGCATGAGATCAGCAATGTAAATAAAACACGCAATTGTGAATTAGTCATACATTAATAACCCCGTGCAAATACCAATCGATAATGTCAGTGTCTTAGTTATACCAAGCAATCTAATCCATCCGTTAAGTGTACTCCTCTACGATAAAATCGTGGTCAGTTACTTCGGAGACTTCTGATGAAAACCTTGATGGTATCCTCGTGGAAAGTGTGCATTTCATGCATAATTCATTTAAATCGAACATTTATTTTTATGCGTTATATAATTTAAAAAAAAACAACACACAAACAAGTTATATTGTTATTGTTATTGTCTTTAAAATAATTATGCCCCCCTTCCAAGAAGAGGGGGTATATTGCTTTGCTCATGTCGGTCTGTCGGTCGGTCGGTCGGTCTGTCCGTCCACCAGGTGGTTGTCATACGATAACTCAAGAACGCTTGGGCCTAGGATCATGAAACTTCATAGGTACATTGATCATGACTTGCAGATGACCCCTATTGATTTTGAGGTCACTAGGTCAAAGTTCAAGGTCACGGTGACTGGAAATAGTAAAGTGGTTTTTTGAATGATAATTCAAGAATGCATACGTGGCAAACAGGGCACACTCTGAACAATATTACTGAAGCAACTGGTCTGTAATCCTAAATGTATAATTATCAGTCCAATGAAACATCATCCTTTTAGTAAAATACAGTGGATCAGTAAAAATATTATCAGAATACTGTGAAACCATTTATTTTCGACAGCACAAAATTTCGTCATTTTTATAAAAATGACGATTTCGTCAGCACTTCAATTCGCCGATTTTTAACCAGGTTTTCCGAAGGAAAAAACTGGTTATTAGATTGGCCAATGCGGGCGGGCTGGCTGGCTGGCTGGCTGGCGGGCTGGCTGGCTGGCTGGCGGGCTGGCAGAACAAGCTTGTCCGGGCCATAACTATGTCGTTCATTGTCAGATTTTAAAATCATTTGGCACATTTGTTCACCATCATGGGACGGTGTGTCGCGCGAAATAATTACGTCGATATCTCCAAGGTCAAGGTCACACTTTGAGTTCAAAGGTCAAAAATGGCCATAAATGAGCTTGTCCGAGCCATAACTATGTCGTTCATTGTCAGATTTTAAAATCATTTGGCACATTTGTTCACCATCATTGGACGGTGTGTCGCGCGAAATAATTACGTCGATATCTCCAAGGTCAAGGTCACACTTTGAGTTCAAAGGTCAAAAATGGCCATAAATTTCCCTGGAGATATAACCTTCATATTTGGTATGCATGTGTATATGGACAAGGCCTTTCCATACACACAACAATTTTGACCCCTTTGACCTTGACCTTGAAGTAGGGATCTGCGTTTAGGTTTCAAAATCTGCGTTTAGGTTTCGAAAAATGCTCATAACTTCTATGTCCCTTGAGATATAACCTTCATATTTGGTATGCATGTGTATATGGACAACACCTTTCCATACGCACACAAATTTTGACCGTCCGTCCGTCCGTCCGTGTGTCCGTCCGAAAACTTTAACGTTACTCATAACTTTTGCAATATTGAAGATAGCAACTTGATATTTGCCATGCATGTGTATCTTATGAAGCTGCACATTTTTAGTGGTGAAAGGTCAAGGTCATCCTTCATGGTCAAAGGTCAAAAAAAATAAATTCATGTGCATCTCATGGAGCTGCACATTTTGAGTGGTGAAAGGTCAAGGTCATCCTTCAAGGTCAAAGGTCATTAGGAAAAAACTGGTTATTAGATTGGCGAATGCGGGCGGGCTGGCGGGCGGGCG